>NW_007050406.1:8839-9787 GCF_000164805.1 Carlito syrichta | reverse complement strand
TTGTCACCCAGACTGGAGTGCAGCGGCCGCTCCCAGTCACCGCAGCCTCGACCTGCTGGGCTTCGGCGATCCTTCCGCCTCAGCCTTCCATGTAGCTGGAAGTACAGGCACACGCTACCACACCCGGCTAATTTTTTGATTTATTGTAGAGATGAGGGCTCACCAAGTTGTCCAGGCGGGTCTCGAACCCACAGGCTTAGGCAATTCACTCACCTCAGACTCCCAAAGCGTGGGATTACAGGCTGATCCACCGAGCCCGGCTTATGTCCCTATTTTTACTGCAGCACGACATGCAACCTGTGTGTAAATATTAAGCCCACAGCCTGACTGGCTTCACACTGATACACACCCGAGCACATGTTCACACCGACACACCGATCATGCATTCGCACTGGCACACACTCGAGTGTGCGTTTATACCAGCACACACTGAACACACGTTCACACTGGCGCACATCTGAGTGTGCCTTCACACTGGCATACACCCAGCGTGCATTCACACCAGCACACACCCAAGCACGTGTTCACACTGACACACACCTGAGCGCACCTTCACACTGGCATACACTCGAGTGTGCGTTCACGCCGGCATGCAGCGAGGGTGTGTTCACACTGGCACGCATCAAGCATGCATTCACACCAGCAGACACCAAGCGCATGTTCATACTGGTACACACCCGAGCACGTGTTCACACTGACCCCCAAGTTCATGCAATCTGGATGGAGCCACAGAGGGTCCGCACCCTAGAGGTTTCCCGGAAGTTGCTGTCTCCCAGCCAGCAGACTTATCTCTACGAGGAAATGCACCCCCCTCGGGACATTCCGCACGAGAGAAGCAGGTGCCCCTCCCAGCCTTGTCCTCCAGCCGCCCGGCTCCCTCCAGGGGCTGCGACCGGTGGGGTGTCTGCTGTGGCCTCTGTCGACGGCTTGGTGCGGCGGGCTCGCATT
>NW_007050406.1:0-7782 GCF_000164805.1 Carlito syrichta | reverse complement strand
GTGACCCACATTCGGATCCAGAACTCGGGGGACTTCTACGACCTGTACGGCGGGGAGAAGTTCGCCACGCTCGCCGAGCTGGTGGAGTACTACACGCAGCAGCAGGGCGTCCTGCAGGACCGCGACGGCACCGTCATCCACCTCAAGTACCCGCTCAACTGCTCCGACCCCACCAGCGAGAGGTGAGGGCCCCGCCCCCAGGAGGCCCGCAGGCCCTGCGGTGGCAGGGGCTAGTGAGAGCGCTCCTCCCGGGCCTGGGGTGGCGTCCTGCCACTGCCCAGCCCGCCCGGCAGGTCCCTGCGGGCAGAGCGGTCTTGAGGCTGGCTGCGGAGCCCGGCTCGTCTTGAAACCCGGTGAGCGAGGGTCTGTCCTCGGGGTTGGCCAGAGTTGGACCAGTCCCTTGGCCGAGGCCCGATCGTTGAGACTGGCCGTCGCGTGGCCACATGTGCACAGGGCCCGGCGCGGTCCTGGGTGCAGGCGTGTACGCGTCTGCGCCCTCCTCCTCCCCACAGCGAGACGGCCTCAGCCCTGGGCTGGCGGCCCCCAGCGGGCTCCCCGGCATGGTGGGCGAGGGGTCTGGTGTGCCTCCCCATAGCCCAGTGGCAGGTCCTGCCCGAAGCGCAGCCGGGTCGCCACCGGGGCTGTTCCGCCCGGACTCCCGGGGCCGTGTCCAGCGTCAGTGGGCAGAGTGGTCTGAACCTCGCTTCTGTAGGCCTTCAGTCTTTCCGAGACTCACGCCTCCAAACTTGCACCCATAGTTTGGGTCACGTCGCTGACTGAAACGTACAACCGGAGGCCAGACCTGGTGGCTCCCTCCTGTAATGCCAGCGCTTTGGGAGACCGAGGGGAGGGTCGCTTGAGCCCAGCAGTTCAGGACCCGCCTAGGAGACACAGCGAGGCCTCGTTTTTGCGAAAAAGTCAAAAAGTTGGGAGGCCTGGAGTCCCAGCCTCTTGGGAGGCCGGGGCGGGAGGCAGGAGGCGGGAGGCCGCTTGAGCCCAGGAGGCGAGCCGTGAGCATCCATTGCACTCCGACCAGCCTGGGCGGCCGAGTGAGCCCCCGACTCGAAAAACGAACGCAACGTGGAACTGGATCAGGCTGAGAGGGAAGCCCTGTGCCCATCGCGGGAAACCTCTTTTCTGCCGCCATTGTCTTCTCCCTCTTATCTTCTTCTCCCGCTGCAGCGTTCATGGGGCTGTTGTCCCCGAGGCCCCCGGGAGCCCCGCAGGTTTGCATGTCTTCACTTCCGCCTGGCCCTGAGCCTGGTCAGAGGAAGCCGGGTCGGCCAGTGCGGAGCTGGAAGAGGGCCTGCTAGGCCCAAGGGGCTGAGGCCTAGCTCGGGCCTTCTGGGAGAGCCTGAGGGGGCAGGGAGGTTCAGGCCAGGCAAGTCACCCTCAGAGGCCCTTGCAGGTGACCCTGGCCAAGAAGCTGCCTCACCCCCTGACCCCGGGAATGTGTGGGAGGTGCCTTCTCTGAGGCCGGGGTGTTCCTGCCTGTGGCTGCTGCTGGCTCCTTGCCTGCGGGGATTTGCATCTGCCTCTGAAGAGCTGGCTCTCTTCCTGTGGGCAGCCCGACATTTGCATGGAGACTTCCTCGTCCAGGGCCCTGAGAGGGAAGGGGCTTAGCCTTGTGCCTGGCGGGGCCCTGGCCTGGCCTGGAGGGTGGAGCCGGCCCGGCCCCCTGGGTGGGGCGAGAGCTCTGGGGCTCCGCCGAGTCTCCTCTGGGCAGGGGGTGAGGTGGGGCGGACAGACCGGCCCCCTCCCCCGTCCCTGCGGTTGGAAAATGCCCCCCTCCCCCGGTCCCGGGGCTGAGGAAACCTCACGGCCTCACTTCTCACTCTCCCCAGAAGGAGTTTTGTGTTTTTTCCATCACGTGCTTTCCTGTGGGGCCGGCGTCTGTGGGGCTGCAGTTTCCTCCTGGGAAAGGCCTTGGTTCTGCTTTCTGGCCCCGCAGCCCCCATGAGCCCTCCGAGCCCCAGGCTCCCTCCAGTGACAGCAGCCAGGGCGCCCTGGAGCCCCAAGCCCCCGTCCGTCTTCCCGCCTCCCCGGGATCTCTCCCGTCACGTCCCCCTTGCGACCGTCCCTCCCAGTCCTGTTGCTCTCCTGGCCGAGCCTCAGCGCGACTTCGTCTCCGGGTCTCCCTAGCCCAGCCCTGCCTTTCTGGAGACGCTTCCTTGGCGTCTCCTTCCAGAGACCCTGAGTGCTGCGGCCCTTTCTGCTCTTCAGAGGAAGGCTCTGGGTTCAAAGCCTGGTTGGAGCCCCTGAGGCTGGCCTCCCGGGAGTCGGGCCTGCTCAGCCTGGGTTTCCCCACCTGCAACGTGGGAACAGTCCCAACCCCACAGCGTTTCTGCAGGGGTGTAATCGACCCAGCTCGGGAGGCGGGCTTGGAGGCGTCCCCCCGGTGCCCTCCATGCGGCAGGTGCCGGTCTCCCTGCCCACGCTGTGTCTGTCTCGGGGGCCTGGCCTCACCCCCTGCTGCTGGCTCCTCCAGGTGGTACCATGGCCACATGTCTGGAGGGCAGGCGGAGACGCTGCTGCAGGCCAAGGGCGAGCCCTGGACGTTCCTGGTGCGTGAGAGTCTCAGCCAGCCCGGAGACTTCGTGCTGTCCGTGCTCAGCGACCAGCCCAAGGCCGGCCCTGGCTCCCCACTCAGGGTCACCCACATCAAGATCATGTGTGAGGTAAGGTCACATCCGGCGGGGCTCCCACCTGGGGCCACCGCGTGGGCGGTGGGAAGGTCTGCCTGGCGTGGACTCAAGGCTGGGGTCTGGGGGAGACTCAGGCCCCAGGGTGGCCTGGCTTGGTGCCCCAGGGAGGACGCTACACGGTGGGCGGCTCGGAGACCTTCGACAGCCTCGCGGACCTGGTGGAGCACTTCAAGAAGACGGCCATCGAGGAGGCCTCGGGCGCCTTTGTCTACCTGCGGCAGGTGAGGGTGCGCCGGCCGCTGCCTCTTCCCCGAGCCTGGCGGGGCAGCGCGCGCCCGCAACTCTAGGCCGCTGACCTCTACCGCCCCACCCGCAGCCGTACTACGCCACCCGGGTGAACGCGGCCGACATCGAGAACCGGGTCTTGGAGCTGAACAAGACGCAGGAGTCCGAGGACAAGGCCAAGGCCGGCTTCTGGGAGGAGTTTGAGGTGTGTGGGGGGCGGCGGGGCGGGGCGCCCGAGGCCATGGCCGCAGCGCGGGGCCTCTGGCACCCCCCTGCCCATGTGACCCGCGACGCCCCTCTGCGGCCCTCAGAGTCTGCAGAAGCAGGAGGTGAAGAACTTGCACCAGCGGCTGGAAGGGCAGCGGCCCGAGAACAAGGGCAAGAACCGCTACAAGAACATCCTCCCTTGTGAGCCGCCGGCGGCCGCCCTCCCCTCCTCTCCCAGGGGACCGACCCCCAGCAGAGCCGCCCCCTCCGGAGTTAAACAATAGAACCCAAATAAACCCTGCTCCCAGAGGAGCTCACCACCCCGCCCACAGGCGGGTGCCTCCTGCCCTCCCCCCGCCCCCCCCCCCGCAGTCTTCTTGCGAAGTCCCCCCGTCGTGCCCCCCGCCCCACCGTCCTTCAGGCCTCGAGGCCTTTGAGACCAGCGTGGCCTGCTGGCCTAAGAAGGGCTGGCCCAGGCTGGGGGTGGGGCGTCCCCCGCCAGTCCCGGCCGTCTTGCATCTTCTCTGTCCACTCCCAGTTGACCACAGCCGCGTGATCCTGCAGGGACGGGACAGCAACGTCCCCGGGTCCGACTACATCAATGCCAACTACGTCAAGGTCAGCGGTGGGGGTCCCGCGGGAGGAGAGGCTGGGCTCTGGGACGTCCCGGACTCCGGGAGCCCCCTGGCTCGAGACCCCGGCAGAGCTGGAGCTGGCATCTTGGGCAGGGGCGGCTCCGGGCCCGTCCCCGGCCGCCGGCTCACGTCCGGGGATGTCTCTGTGCTCACGTCTAGAACCTGTTGCTCGGCCCCGACGAGAACACTAAGACCTACATTGCCAGCCAGGGCTGCCTGGAGGCCACCGTCGGCGACTTCTGGCAGATGGTGTGGCAGGAGAACACGCGGGTCATCGTCATGACCACGCGGGAAGTGGAGAAAGGTCGGGTAGGTGGAGTCTGAGCCCACTCATCCCCACCCCCCCGCCGCCCTTGCCCACCACCGTGAGGTCAGAGGAGCTCTGGATGCCGGGTCAGAAGGGGTCATCTGAGGGCAGGGTCCAGCCCTTGCTGGGCAACTGAGGCCTGGAGACAGTCTCCACTCCACCCTGCAACTCCCTGTCTCTGCTTCCCGTCTTGGGTTCTTCTGGGCTCCAGGCTGGGTTTATTTGGTTTCTTATTGTTTAATTTTCATCTATTTATTTATCTATTTTTGAGTTGGAGCCTCACTCTGTCGCTCAGGCTGGAGGGCAGGGGCACGCTCACGGCCACCCCTGCGTCGACCTGCTGGGCTCCGGCGATCCTTCCGTCTCAGCCTTCCGAGTGGCTGGAAATACAGGCACGTGCCACCATGCCTGGCTAATTTTGGAGTTATTGTGGAGACGAGGTCTCGCCAAGTTGTCTGGGCTTATCTCAAACTCACGGGCTCAGGTGATCCACTTGCCTTGGCCTCCCAAAGTACAGGTGTGAGCCACTGTGCCGGGACTTATTTTTAATTTTAATTTATTTATTTATTCTTGAGTCGGGGTCTCAGGCTGTTGTTCAGGCTGGAGTAAAGTGGCATGATCACAGCTACCGCTGTCTCAACCTTCTGGGCTCAGGCCATCCTTCTGCCTCAGCCTTCCAAGTAGCTGGAACTACAGGTGCATACCCCCATGCGCGGTGAATGTTTTGGTTTATTGTACAGACGAGGCCTCACCAAGGTGCCCAGGTTGGTCTCAAACCTCGGGACTCAGGCAACCCGGTTGCCTTTGCCTCCCAGCGTGCTGGGATTGGAGGCATGAGGCACCACGCCTGGCCCGGTCGCGGGTTTTAAGTTTTCCTTCCTAAACCAGGCGCGGTGGCTTATGCCGATAATCCCGGCACTTTGGGAGCCCGAGGCAAGAGAACGGCCTGGTCCAGGGGTCCTAGATCTGCCCGGGCAACTTGCAAAACCACTTCTCGACAATCAATCCAAAAATCAGCCGGGCGTGGTAGCGCGCGCCTGTAATTCCGGCTACTCGGAAGGCTGCGCCCGGAGGATCGCCGGAGCCCGGGCCCGGCGGGTCGAGGCTGTGGGGGCCGGGAACGGCCGCTGCCCTCCAGCCTGGACGGCAGAGTGAGACTCTGGCTCAGAAATGAAAACAAAACCCCCTCCTGCCCTCGCTCATCTGGGCCCCCTCCCGTCCTCCCGCCTCACGGATCTCTTGGGGTCGCCCTTGTCCTGGAGGTCCCTGCAAGCCCTGCAGCACCCTCTGCCCTGCAAAGTGATTCCATCCTGACACACATCGGATCAAGTTGCTCCCTCTCTAAAAAGCATCAGCAGATCCCAGGTGCCTCTGGGACAAAGTCGCACTCCAAGGCCTGGCATTCAAGGCCTGTGGCTTCCAACCCCACCCCTCCCATGATGCTCACTGTCCCAGTGGGCCAGCCTCTCTCTCGGGCTCCCGGACCCTCTGCACAAGCTCCTTTTCTGCTAGGAAGTGCGTTCTCTCTCCACTCTCTGCCTGGCATAGTTTTTTGAGGACCCAGTTCAAGTGACACCTCTGTGAAGCCATCTCTGGTTTCCTGCATCACCGAGAGGGGCTTGGCCTCTTCCTCTGCCAGGATCCCAGGCGTGGCCTGTGTTTCCTGCTCCCGGTGTCCCTGGGAGCGCCTGGCCGTGCGGGCCGGCCTGGGCCTCCCGTGTGTGGCTGCTGCCTGGTCTGCACGGCCGCAGGTGGGGCAGGGCCTTGGCAATGTTGCTGAGTGAGGCGGCGGCCGGTCGCACCGCCTGCGGGGGCTTCTCGGAGGGCAGATCCCGGTGTCCGGTGTTCGGGCCAGCCTGGGCCCTCAGGGCGGGAGCAGGGCCTCAGTGGCCCGCGGCCGGCTCTGAGCCCCACCCCCACCCCCAGAACAAATGTGTGCCGTACTGGCCGGAGGTGGGCATGCAGCGGGCTTACGGGCTCTACTCGGTGGCCAACTGCGAGGAGCACGACACGGCTGAGTACAAGCTGCGCACGCTCCAGGTCTCCCCGCTGGACAACGTGAGCACTCCGGCTGCCTGCCCCCTCCCGGGTCCCCCTCGGACGTGTCTGGGCGTCTGGTCGGACGGGATGCGCCGGGGGCTGTGTGCGGGGGCGGGGGCGCTGACGGCCTGTCCTTGGCCCAGGGGGACCTGGTCCGCGAGATCTGGCATTATCAGTACCTGAGCTGGCCTGACCACGGGGTCCCCAGTGAGCCGGGGGGTGTCCTCAGCTTTCTCGACCAGATCAACCAGCGGCAGGAATGTCTGCCCCACGCGGGGCCCGTCATTCGTGCACTGCAGGTGAGGACAGTCGCGGCCTTCCTCGCAGTCACAGAAACCACCGCTCAGCCTGGCCGCAGCGGCTCAGCGGCTCGGGAGGCTGTGGAGGGCGGGCTGCCCAGGGGTTCGAGACCAGCCCGGCAGCACGTGAGGCCCTGCCTCTGGAAACATTTTAAAAATGGGCCGGGTGGGGTGGCGCGTGCCTGTAGTCCCAGCCACTGGGGAGGCCGAGTGGGAGGACCACGGGAGTCCAAGGGGTGGAGGCTGGCGGGAGCCACGACCGCCGCTGCACTCCAGCCGGGGTGGCAGAGTGAGACCCCGACTCAGAACAGCCGCAGCAAACAGCTGAGAAGCAAATCCTGCCGAGCGCCCCGTGCCGCTCTGAGCGAAGTGCGCGAACTCGTCCAGCAGCCGCCCCACTCCCCGGGGCTCTGCCGGGGTGCCCTCGGCGGAGACTTCCCCGGGGGCACGCCTGCCCGCCCCAGAGGCAGGCGGGGAGCCGGAGAGCCGGCTCTCAGGCCCAGCTGGTCAGGAGGGGCTGGGCGGGCGCCCCTGCAGGCCCAACTCGGGCCACCCTGTCTGCTCTCGGACCCTCCTCGGTCACTTTCCTCGGGCCCCAGGGCCGCCCCTCCGGTCCGTGGCTCCTAGCCTCGTTCCCGCCTCCAGCGCTGGGGGTTAGGGGTGTCCTCACGCTCGCTGTCCTTGCTTGCCCGGCTAGTGCCGCCCCCGGCCCCGGAGTCGTGCAGGCTGGGCGATGACTTTGGGGGCTGCCCGGAGACCCCCGGGCGTGGTCAGGAGACCTCATTCCGGCGAGGCGGTGGGTCCCACCGAGGAGCCCACCCCTCCGGCCTGGCCTGGGCGATGGGCACGGGCCGAGGGAGGGGCCCCTCTGCTTGCTGGCTGTGTGATCTTGGACCTGTTACCTAACTTCTCTGACTCTCGGCTTCCTCATCTGTAAACTTGGGGTCTCACAGGGCCAAAGGGGACCCTGTCCTGGCTCCTGGAATGCTCAAAACCCTCACGCGGGAGCTGCCGGTGGGCAGCAGCTCACTGCGGGGCGAGGGGACAGAACCGCCGGTCCTCCTCCTTCCCACCGGCAGCTGTTGGGAAAGGCTGGGCGGGGGGCTGAGTTGGAAGGTGCCCCACGTGTCCCCCCAGGGACAGGCCCACCCAGGAGCCACCCTCTGCTTGCCGCTTCCCTGCCACAGACACTGCATTCGCGCACTTGAAAGCCGTGGCCTTCATTAGATGTTACAGGAAGGAAGCGGGTGGTGAGGGGCTATTTTTGACAGTCTGGGTTCCAAATTAGACAGCAAGACCCGGACACCGGTTGGCGCGCCCAGCCAGGGGCAGGCCCGCGTCTCCTCGGAGGGGACGGGGCCAGC
>NW_007050405.1:0-1323 GCF_000164805.1 Carlito syrichta | reverse complement strand
TTTTTTTTTAATTGGAATCTTAATCTGTTGCCCAGGCTGGAGTACAGTGCCACGACAGCTCACCACAGCCTCGATCTTCTGGGCTTAGGTGGTCCTTCTGCCTTAGCCTCCTTATGGTTGTGCACCACCATGCCCAGCTAAGTTTTTATTTTTTTGTAGAGACGAGATCTTGCTATGTTGCCCAGACCATTCTCAAACTCCTGAGCTCAAACAGTTCTCCTACCTCGGCATCCCAAAATGCTTGGGATTACAGGTGTGAGCCACTTGGGCTACTTCACTCTTTACTCATCTCTTCTCTAGAGATTTCAGAGTCAAGCATATCACTAGTAACCAGCTCTGTCCCACCAATCTCTAGTAACCAGCACTGTCCCACCCACCCACTGTACCTGACCAAATACATCTATTCTCTTAAATAATTAAGGGTATATATCATTTTTATATTATGGTTAGGAGCACTTTGACTTTGGAGTCAAATAAAAGTGCCTCTTGCTAGTCATATAATCTAAGTTTTTTCTAAAACTAAGTAACATCATGGTATGAGTTGTTTATTACAGTGACCAACCATAGCAAATATTTAATAAAGAATAACCGTCATTATCTTATCTGCATACTAAGAGTTAATCTTTCCCTAATTAACATTTATGTTGCTTAGAGTTTTTTCACTGTTATAAAGAATGCCAAAGTAAGCATCCTTATGCATGTTTCTTTTCACATTTATTTGTCTCTGCAGGCTCAATTTTTAGAAGGGAGATTAGAATATCAAAGTATGAATATATTAATAGCTAGTACTACACTTTCTCCAGAAATGGACCGATTTATACTTTAATAGAAATTGAATAAGTTTACTAACTGATGTTAGAAACAACTGGCCAATGCTTTGGAAAATAAGGCCATAAAAACTACCCATTTCTCCATACCAATGTAAATACCTGATAGATCAGACTAACACTGGATTTGACCATTCTTTTCAGTTCCTAATAATCTGCTACTGCAAAAATAAAATTATAAATATTTGCATTTCTTGGAATATTAGTGAAGGTAAAGTTTAAATCTCTGAATTGTCTTTGTAATTTTTGTCCATATTTTTTCTGTTAGAATGTTTGATTTATAAGAATCTTTGTTAGGACTAGTAACCGTAGGCCATATTTGTTGTATTTTTTCATGTGTCTTTCATACACGCACACGCACACACACACACACACACACACACACACACGTATATTTTGTTTTTATTTTTGCGACTAGTAACTGTAGGCCATATTTGTTGTAGGCCATATTTGTTGTATTTTTTCATGTGTCTTTCTCACACACACACACACACAC
>NW_007050404.1:0-1923 GCF_000164805.1 Carlito syrichta | reverse complement strand
TAGGCCTCTTGAGGTAGTCACTCATCTCTGAAAGGTTATGTTCTGTCTTTTTTAGCTTATTTTCTGTGTTTTTAAGAGTTGGGTTATTTCTATATTTTGGTCCTCAAGCTATGAGATTCTTTCTTTTGCTTGGGTAATTCTGCTTTCCATGCTTATCAATTTGTTATTTATTTCATTCACAGTATTCTTTATTACTGTTATCTCAGATATCAGCTCCTTCCTAGTTTCTTCTTGTGTCTCCTCAATTCTTTTTAGTCTCTCCATTATTGTTTTGATATCTGCATTTGCATTTTGAGACCCTTCATTCTGGGGACTTTGCATTGTTTGTATTCCAAAGTCAATTTTCTCAGTGTCTGCTCTCCCAGGCGTCTGGGAGAGACCCATACTCTTCTTTTGGTTTTTCTTCATTTCTGTAGATTTTTCTCCCTTTACCCCTTTCCCTCCCCCTCTTCAATTCTGTTTTTGAGGGAAGGTGGGGTTGCTTTTATTTCTCTTCTGCAATGACCTGTTCTTCCTTATGAGGGTCTTCTGGTTTTGTTCACTTTTCCCTCTGTTTTACAGTCTGTCTATTCAGCAGTTTGCAGTCTTGGTCCGTTCAGAGAATCTCACAAGTTCACCTATGCCGTCGCCATCTTGCCCCGTCCTCCTATAACAACTTTTCAATTACATTTTAGTGTAATGTTACAGAAATATTTGGCAACAGAGAAAAAAACCCCCATGATCCTGTCACTCCTGAAAATCAACTAAGTCGCCGCTCAGAAGGACCCTCTGTGGATTTCCTGATTGTCTGTCAGTGCATGTATTTATTTTCTTTCTAGAATAAAACTTAGGATTATACATAGATAATTTAGATGTGCATGTATAAGCACAATAGAGGTATGTACTCCTTTAAATGTATAATTATAATTCATATACCATTTTGTGCAGTACTTTTTCCCACTTAATTTTGTATCATCTGCTTTTTTCCAGTACTATGTGGTCTGTGCAGAGTCATTTTTTAAAAGAGATAAGTGATTTTCCATGGAATCAATGCACTGTCATTTAACTGTTGTCCCATTTTTGGACAATGTCTATAGTTTCCACCCCTCTGTAGCAGACCACATAAATCACACTTCTGTGGCCATGATTATACGAAAAGATCAACGGCTTGCCTCTACACTTCCTGGCTTGCGGCGGTCAAATAATGCTGTCGTCAGGGAGGGAGTGAGGTCATTTCCTCTCGGCATGGCCGGGAAGGGTGCACCCAGCTTATAGAGAATGATTGAGGACACGGTATCTGTACACAGCCTGAGACTCATACCTGTCCCAGGAGAGCAAGAGCAGGAACAAACCCAGAGCTGAGTGGCATCGTGAAAGTGGGACACCCAGGCTGGCGATGTCAAATAATTTAGAGGCTGCTTGTTCCCAGTGTCGAATGTCAGACGTGTAAGGCCAGGCCTGCACTTTGTGGAGGAGTCTGTGTCATCTTCATGGAATAGTGCCACAGTAATTACCACCCCAGCCTCTATCTAAGGCCTTTTAACCTAAGGCCCGGTGGGTGTTGACAGGGAAGAGCGTCTTGAAGGATCTCGGGACATCAGCCACGCTGAAGACTAGACATGGGGAGTGGTCCTGAAGCCATCTGTTTTTATCATCCTGTACTTGTCAAAGAGCTTTGAAGTGTACAGCCTTGCTCTTGCTCCCACAGGGGGTTGTCAGGCATTTATCATCCCTTTTTCCTGTCAACCTTGTGTTGTATGCAGATGCCACCCCCACACTTCCCCGGGGACCCCACTCTAAAAACAGGGATTATGTCTTTGAAATTATCAATTTTCATTATAGCTTGACTTTTTTTTTTTGAGTTGGAGTCTCACTCTGTTACCCAGGCTGGAGTGCAGTGGCTCGCTCATGGCCACTGCAGCTTCGACCTGCTGGGCTCAGGTG
>NW_007050403.1:0-1453 GCF_000164805.1 Carlito syrichta | reverse complement strand
GAGATGATATCTCACTGTCATTCTGATTGCATTTTTCTGATAATTAGTGATGTTGAAAACTTTGCATATGCCTATTGGCTATTTTAATTCTTTGGAAATATATGTATTCAGGTTCCTTGCCCACTTTTTAATTGATTTTTTTTGTTATTATGTGAGTTTTTTTATATAATTTGAATATTAACCCCTTATTGGACATAAGATTTACAAATATTTTCTCTGAAATCATAGGTTGCCTTTCCATTTTTAAAAATTGTTCCCTTTGCTGTGTGGAGATCTTTTACTTTGATGTAGTTCCACTAGTTTATTTTTGCTTTTGTTGCATGTGTTTTTGGTGTCATATATAAAAAAAAATCATTGTCAAGACCAAATGGCAAGAGATTTTTCCTTGTTTTGTCTTCTAGGAGTTTTACAGTTTCAGACCTTACATGTAAGTCTTTAATATATTTTGAGTATTTTTTAAAATATGGAGTGACACAAAATTCCAGTAGTATTATTTTACTTGAGAATTTCCAGTTTTCCTAAAGACATTTATTGAAGAGATTTTCTTTTCCTCATTGCACATACTTGGTGCTTGTGATTCATTAAATATCGTTTAGCTGTGTTCTGAAGTATAGCTAAAGAGCTTAGAAAAAGTTTACTTTTCAGCTGCTGGGTAAAACCAAAACAATGTTCAATATAGAGCTAATCTTGCCCCAATGCCTTGTTATCTGGTGTAGTTGTTGAGGATAGGAATTCTAAGTGTGATCGCTGGGGCTCTCTAATCTTTCAGGTAGTTCTATACCTAAGCATGGATTGTTGCCTCACATTCATGTATTCAACTGAAGACTTTAGAGGAACCATCTGCAGGTCTCTGGGACACTCCCCCTGTACAACTCCTTGTTAAGTATTTGCCCTGCAAATTCTAGCTGCTTCTGCCTCCATGAACTCCTGGCTTCATCTTCTTAACTCACAGAGAAAGTTAGGCTCCTCTTGGGTTTTTCCTCCCTTTGCTGCAGCCTGAAAACTTTATAAGGCAGTATATTGGGGCAGTTGTAGGACTCACCTCCTTTATTCCTCACCTCTTAGAGAGCACTGTACCTGGTTGCCTGATAGGCGTTGTCTTAAACACTGTTGCTTCATTTTATGTATTTATTTATATTTATTGTTTCTAGTGGAAGGACATATTCATTCCCTCTAGCTCCCTTTGGTTGAAAGTGGAAATTCCCTCACTGAAAAAAATAACTGCATTAAAAGGGAAAAAACCACAACTTCTTTATACTGATCTTCTGTCATAGGTTACATACTTTCTATTCTCAATCTGAGATCAACACATGTTTAAAATGTAACTTCAATGGAGAGTTTTTTTTTTGTTTTTTTTTTTTTGTTTTTTTTTTGAGTTGGAGTCTCACTCTGTCGCCCAGACTGGAGTGCAGTGGCCGCTCCCGGCCACCGCAGCCTCGACCTGCTGGGCTCC
>NW_007050402.1:0-1380 GCF_000164805.1 Carlito syrichta | reverse complement strand
TAAAAAATCTCTCTTCTCCCTCCCTCCCTCCCTCCCTTTATCTCTCTCTTTCTCTCTCTGTCTCTCATGTTACCTTTTCCCCTCTCTCCCTCCTTTTGGGAAGATAGGGCAACTAATGACGATTGTAGCAAACATTTTACCAACAGGAGACAAAATATAGCAAATGTATTGTTTTGTTTACTTGGATAGATGTCTTTCTTGGGTTGGAGTACACATATCCTTTGCTTGAAATCATAATTAGATCTTAAAAATAATGTCAACAAGTATAAATCTTTTAAACAGAGATTTTTTTTCTTTAATTGTAACTGAACAAATTCTGACACATTTCAACAGAACCCAGGTTATCATTCTTTTTGCTCCATTGTTGACTAATTTCCAAACACAATCTACACTTCAATCTATTATAATGACCTAAATACTAGAGGGCCACTACTTTTAGGGTAAAACAAAAAGGATTATATGTATAAATAGTGAATCTGTATGATATAATGCACAGATCCAGAAAAGGTGACCCCTTTATCTGGTTTGATAGCATATGTAAATAAAGAAAAGTAGTTAGGGATTACTTAAAAGTAGTTAGGGGTATACAATTCAATTTTTTTTAAATTGACATTCTTAGATGAGAAACTGAATATCAAGTAAATTTTTGGGAGTGCTTTGCTAGCCTGAAACCATAAGGTCAAAATCTCAACTCATAAAATATTTATTTGTGAGTTTTATTTTTTTTTAAATTGCTCAATTTGAAAAATAAAATTCATTAAAATGTTAGTATGCTCTTCAAGAAGTTTGCTTGGCTTCCATGAAGACAGTCTCACGAAAATGAGCCATCACTGGTATTTGATCCAAGTAGCATCTAGGCTACCTCAAATTTTCTCTCCCTCATTTCCTCCCTTATTTATTTATTTATTTTTGCTCATTTTTGCATTCTTGACATTATACTCTCCAGCAAATTATTAGCATATACACTTTGTTTTTGCTCAGTTTTCTGAGAACACAACAAGAAGTTTTGATACAATAAAATTGAGAAATTCATAACATTTTATTTAAAACCGGTTAACTAAATAAATTGTTATTTTATGGTCAACGTTGTAAATAAATAGTTTAATATGTCCTTAAGAAATAAAGACAAAAGATAAGAAAAGCTGACTCACAGCAGTAAAAACAAGTGAGCTATATCCATATTAATGTCTACATATTTGTATGGTACTTCCTAAAACTTTAATGTATATGTGTATACATGAGTATCTATATAGCTATATCTATGTTTATCCATATCTATATATGAAAGAGAGGGGAAGTAGATTAATGACATACACTAAAGGAGTTTATATATATACCTTAAAAATGGTAAAAGGTGTGAGAGTGATTGAAAACTGAGGG
>NW_007050401.1:0-1641 GCF_000164805.1 Carlito syrichta | reverse complement strand
GGCTCAAGCAATCCTCTCACCTTGGTCTCCCAAAGTGCTAGGATTACAGGCATGAGCCACTGTGCCCTGCCTGAGTTTAAATTATTAATGACCACTGGTCGCTAGTCTTACATAGGCCAAATAGAAAAATGAAGTGTTACCATTTCAAGCGATTAGAGAATCTGTCTTTGTTAACTCTGGTAGATGGAGCTTTAATAATACCAGGGGGAGAAGTTAGACCCTAGCTAGCTAGCCTATAAGATGAACTAGAAAAAAGCTTCTTCCCCAGTCTGGTAGACACAGGACCTGGGCATATTCGGTGAGTAAATAGTGCCTTTGTGAGAAAGAAAAAAAGAAAAAGACCCTTTCTCCATCCCTACCACGCAAGGGAAAGATTTTAGACCTCAGTCTCCGTTCTTCAGTGAGGTGCCCACACCCCCCACCTTTTGCAGGGACCCCCTTGCCTAGAGCCTAAGAATAATCTGCTGATTTGCCAACCACTGTCTGTTTCTCTTTCATGTGATATATCTACAAGATTCTTTTAGAGAAAAACGTTAGCACATTGATTTGCACTATTCTTTCCAGCTGGACACTGTGGCACATGCCTATAGTCCCAGCTACTTGGGAGGTAGAGGCAGCAGGATCGCTTGAGCCCAGGAGTTCAAGGCTGCAGTACACTGTGATCGTACCTGTGAATAGTCACTGCATTCCAGCATGGGCAACATAGTGAGACCTAGTATCTATAAAAAAGGAAATTCTTCCTTAGTCCTGCTTTTCACTTGACATACCCTTTAGATATCACTGTCTAGCCCTCCCCATTCTCTAGCTACCATTAATATGCTTTTTTTTTTTTTTCATCTAGGCTGGAGTGCCAGGGGGAGAAGTTGGGCCCCAGCTAGCTAGCCTATAATGGCATGATCACGGCTCACTACAGCCTTGACCTCCGAGGCTCAGGCAATCCTAAGGTCTTAGCCTGCAGAGTAGCTGGGACTACAGGCACATGCCTCCATACCCAGCTAATTTTTTTATTTTTTATAGAGACAGAGTCTTGCTGTGTTGCCCAGGCTGGTCTCAAACTCTTGGCCTCAAGCGATCCACCTTCTTCGGCCTCCCAAAGTGCTAGGATTACAGGCATGAGCTACTGCACCCAACCTAATATGCTTTGTATCTCTATATTTGCCTATTCTGTACATTCCTCCTCTTCTTTTTTTTCCTAATAATTTACAAGCCATTTTTAAATTTATTCTTTGGAGTCAGGAAAACAGGTTCCCAGGAACAGGTATTGTTAGTCCACTTTACAAATGAAGTGGCTAAGATAGGCCACATCACAAAGACCATTGGCTCTTTTTTTATTTTTTTTTTGAGTTGGAGTCTCACTCTGTCGCCCAGACTGGAGTGCAGTGGCCGTTCCTGGCCACTGCAGCCTTCACCTGCTGGGCTCCAGTGATCCTTCCGTCTCAGCCTTCCAAGTAGCGGAACTACAGGCGCATGCTACCACGCCCAGCTAGTTTTTGATTTATTGTAGAGATGAGGTCTCGCCAAGTTGCCCAGGTGGGTCTCGAACCCGCGGGCTCAGGCAATCCACTCACCTCAGCCTCCCAAAGTGCTGGGATTACAGGCTGAGCCACTGAACCCGGCTCTTTTTTTATTTTGAATATGTGG
>NW_007050400.1:11369-16265 GCF_000164805.1 Carlito syrichta | reverse complement strand
GGGGAAGGGGGAGGCGGGGACCAGGGCGCGGGCGTCCTGGCCCGGCCCGGCCGGCGCCCGGGAGCGCGGGAGGGCGGCCTCGACGGCGGGGGGCGGCGCGCCGGCCTCAGTTTCCCCTCCGGAGGCAGCGAGCAGGCCGCCTCGGCCGCCTCGGGCCAGCGCACTCCGCGCTGACCCCGCCCAGGGCTGTGCGCCTTCAGGCTGCGTCTGAGCCCAGGGTCCCTCTGATGCGTCTTCTCCCATCCTTATCTGTGGAGGCGCGGTCTCGCCGCGTTGCCCAGGCTGCTCTCGAACCCTCGGCTCAAGCGATCCTCCCGCCTCGGCCTCCCCAAGTGCTGGGGTGACAGGCTGAGCCACCCCCGCGCCCGGCCCCTGGGTATTATAATTTTGTATTATGAGCCATCGTCATCATCAATATTATTACTTTTAACACCACGACCCTGCCAAGCAGGAAACTACCACCGGCAGGGGTGAGACGTACCCCGACCCGCCCACTTCAAAGCCTCCCCTGTCGCACACAGTTTTCAAAAGCGCCTTTCAACCCCCAAACGGGTCGCATCGGCTTTTGTCATAATAATTAGGCTTTGAGGGGAAACCCGGGAGGCCCCCAGGGGGAAGTGACAGCACCAGGACTCAGCCACCACCAGCCCAGGAGGTGAAAAGGCCACGTGGGTCCAGGCGAGGGTGGAACCGGGGACTTTGCTCTAACGACCCTGCCCGGGACACGGGCCTTCCTGAAAGCGCCGGGCCCTCGGCCTTGGGAAGGGGACGCCACCCTGAAGGCAATGCCGCCATCCTACCTGGGCTCCCCCAGCCAGCCGGAGCGCAGACTTAAGCCCAGGGCAGCCGGTGACTCAGTCTCCCCCCCATACCACCAGACTGTTTTGCAGGTGATTAACCCGACTCGGAAGGGCCAGGGAAGATGGGCATCGCAGCCCCGAAAACAAGCAGGGGTCGCGTCTTCCGTCTTCCTACGGGGAAACTGACGCCCGGAGAGGGGCGGGGAGACAGGGTGTCAAATCCTTCAGGAAACGCCAGGGTGTGGCAGACCCCTGCCCCTCCCCCAACTCACCCCTACAGTGACAATCACCTGAGGGGGTCGGAGCTGTCTTCTGACATCTACACTTCCCTCCTGCCCTCCCCCCCGCGCCCCCCAAACCACCCAAGTCAATATGATTTTAGGCCGGGCAGGGTGGCGCATGCCTGTCATCCCGGCACATTGGGAGGCCCAGGCGGGAGGATGTCTTGCGGTCGGGAGCCCGAGACCAGCCTGGGCAACATAGGGTCGCCTCATCTCTACCAAAAAATTAAAAAGTTAGCGGACTGTAGTGGTGCCTGTGATCCCAGCGACTCGGGAGGCTGACTCAGGAGGATCGCCTGAGCCCAGGAGCTGGAGGCTGTGAGGCGCCATGATCGTGCCACCGCACTCCAGCCTGGGTCACAGAGTGAGACCCCGGACTTACCTTATTTATTTGTTTGTTTGTTTGTTTGTTTGTTGTGTCCCGGCGATCTTTGCGCCTCAGCCTTCCAAGTAGCCGGAACTACAGGCGTGTACCACCACGCCTGACTCATTTTTTGATTTATTGTAGAGACGAGGTCTTGCCAGTTTGCCCAGGCTGGTCTCGAACCCCTGAGGTCAGGCAATCCTCTCACCTCGGCCTCTCAAAGTGCTGGGATTATGGACCTGAGCCACCGCGCCCGGCCAAGAACCTGACATTAAAAAAATACTATTATGGGCGGGCGTGATGGTTCAAGCCCGTAATCCCAGCGCTTTGGGAGGCCGAGGCGAGACGACTGCCTAAGCTCAGGGGTTCGAGACCAGCCCGGACAATTTGGCAAGACTTCATCTCTATAATAAAAATAAAAAATAATCAGCCAGGCGTGGTAGCACGCGCCTGCAGTTCAGCTACCTGGAAGGCTGAGCGGAAGGCTCGCCGGAGCCCAGCAGGTCGAGGCTGCGGAGGCCGGGAGTGGCCGCTGCACTCCAGTCTGGGCGACAGAGTGAGACTCCAACTCAAAAATAAATAAATAAAAATTTTAAAGTATTATTTTGCCGCCGGGCATAGTGGCTCCACTCATAATCCCAGCACTTTGGGAGGCAGAGGCCAGAGGATTGCCTGGGCCCACGGGTTTGAGACCAGCCTGAGCAACTTGGCGAGACCTCATCTCTACAATAAATCGAAAATGTAGCTGGGCGTGGTGGCACGCACCTGTAGTTCCAGCTACTTGGAAGGCTGAGGTGGAAGGATCACCTGAGCCTGGACTACAGAATGAGACTCTGACTCAAAAAAAAAAAAAAAAAAATACTATTTTAAAATCTAATAAACAGCCAGGTGCGGTGGCTCACACCTGTCATCCCAGCACTTTGGGAGGCCAAGGCAAGAAGATTGCCTGAGCCCAGAGATTCAAGACCAACCGGGGCAACTTGACCAGACCTAGTTTCTACCGTAAATCAAAAACTAGCCGGGCATGGTGGCGCACGCCTGTGATTCCAGCTTCTTGGAAGTCTGAGGCGGACGGATGGCCTGAGCCCACCAGGTTGAGGCTGCGGTGGCCGTGAGCGGGCCACGGCCCTCCAGCCTGGGCAAGGGAGTGAGACTCTGACTCAAAAAAAAAAAAAAAAAAAATCTAATGAACCATAAAAGATTGAGTTACCGTGTATTGTCACACAGTAACAGAGCAGGTTACTTAAACTCTTTGATTCTCCAAGGCCTTTGGCTAGAATAATCAGACATTCTAGGGTCGTGACAAGAGAGAAACTGGGTGACATGTGTGACTCGTAGGACCACGGTGACCCACCGGGAAAGCCCTGAACAAAAGATAGTTGTCATTAGATTATTGTTGGGGTCTTGGGCTTTATTTCAGGCCATGTGTGTGTCAGGGGCTGCGGCCTTGGTGTGCGGATGAAGACAGGTGAGAGAACCAGACAGGGGAAGTGACGTGTCCCCGACACACAGGCAGCGATGGCGGGTGGGAGTCAACATACTTGACTTCCAGGTATGTTGGCTAGACGGGCCTGCAGTGCCTGATAAGATTTTAAACGGATAGGCCGGGCGCGGTGGCTCCAGCCCGTCATCCCAGCAGTTTGGGAGGCCGAGGAGGGAGGATCGCTGGAGTCCAGGGGTTTGAAACCAGTCTGGACGACTTGGCAAAACCTCGCCTCTCCAGGAAATAAAAAAATGAGCCGCGTGTGCAGCTGTCGTCCCAGCTACTGGGGAGGCCGAGGCAGGAGAATCCCCTGAGTCCGGCAGGTCGAGGCTGCGGTAGCCGTGATCGTGCCCCCGCCCTCCAGCCTGGGCGCCGGTGAGGCTGAGACTCAAATCAATAATGTGACATGCCTGGGGTATTTTAAGAGACGGTCTGTCAGCGACTATAGCAGGCCACACACAACTCCAGGGCTGGGACCATCCTCCCACCTCAGCCTCCAGAGTAGCCAGGACGACAGGCGTGCGCCACCATGCCAGGCTAACCTTTGAATTTTTCTGTAGCGACGGGGTCTCGCTATGTTGCCCAGGCTGGCCCCGAACGCCTGGCCTCAAGCGATCCTCCCGCCTCAGCCTCCCAAAGTGCTGGGATGGCAGGCGTGAGCCACCGCGCCCAGCCGAAGCGTCTGACTCTGTCAACTGGTCACCACAGTTGTCTTCACTATGACCCGAGGGCATGAGGGGGTCTTCCCTGGCTGCTGGGGATGGAGATGTCACGAGAATTTGCACCTGAGCCTCGGGGAGCCTGGGTGATATTCATGGAGGAGTTCCAGCTGGAAATAGGAAAGATGCAAGAAGATTCTAGAACCCGGGGTCACTGAGCTTGATGTGGCTGCTCTGACAGTTCCAGAACATTCAGTCCGGCAGTGGCTTTGCCCGAAGGCCTCTCGGCTCGCCTGTCCAGTCATGCAGTCTCTCCCGGGAGGGTCCAGCTTCAGGCACCCCACACGGGCCCTGGCTGAATTTATTCACCAGTCAAAGAAGGGCCGAGAACCTCCCGTGGGCCACGTCCCTGCTCCCCGGTGAAGGTTCCAGAGGACGATACAGCAAAGGTCCAGGAAGAGAAATGAGTACAGGAACTCCAGACAGGCAGGAGCCTCAGCCAGAGAAACAGACAGACAGGGAGCCAGCCCGGGAGTCGCTAAAAATTATTTTTTTAAGAGTTGGGATTAGCTGGGCGTGGTGGCGCGCGCCTGGAGTTCCAGCTCCCTGGAAGGCTGAGGCGGGAGGATCGCCCGAACCCATCAGGTTGAGGCTGCGGTGGCCGTGAACATGCCCCTGCACTCCAGCCCGGGCGATGGAGTGAGACTCCAACTCATAACAATAATAATAACTGGGTGGCTGGGTGCAGTGGCTCAAATCTGTCATAGCAGCACTTTGGGAGGCCAAGGCGAGAGGATTGCCTGAGCCCAAGGGTTCGAAACCAACCCCGGGCAACTTGGCGAGACCTCGTCTCTACAATAAATAGAGAAATGAGCCAGGCGTGGTAGCCACTGCACGCCAGCCTGGGCGACAGAGGGAGACTCCAACTCAGAAAAATAAAAATTAAAAAATTAAAAAGCAATAATATTAATTGGGTGGCACATGGTGGTGGCACACGCCTGTCATACCAGCACTTTGGGAGGCCAAGGCAGGAAGATGGCCTGAGTCTAGGGGTCTGAGACCAGCCTGGGCAACTTAGTGAGACCTTGTCTCTACCATAAATCACAAAAATTAGCCAGATGTGGTGGCGCACACCTGGAGTCCCAGCACCGTAGGAGGCCAATGATCACTGAAGACCGAGAGTTCGAGAGCAGCCCGGACAACAGAGTGAGACCAAGTCTCTACAAAAAAACAAAAATGAGGCCGGGCTCGTGGCTCGGCCTGCCATCCCGCGCCTTTGGGAGGCTGAGGTGAGTGGATGGCCTGAGCC
>NW_007050400.1:10048-11244 GCF_000164805.1 Carlito syrichta | reverse complement strand
CTGGTCTCGACCCCCTGGGCTCAAGCAATCCTCCCGCCCCGGCCTCTCAAAGTGCTGGGATGATAGGCGTGAGCCACCACGCCCGGCTCAAAGATTTCATTTGACTCGTTAATGAACGCGGGACCTCAAATTTGTTTTTCTGTGGACAAGAGCCGTGGTCACTATCATCAGCTGCCGATGACCCAGAGAGGCGTGAAATAGTTCATAGACAGCACAGAAATCCCACAGACTCAGACAACACCTAGTTTGGCCTAGGGGCTATTTTTTCACATTTTATTTTCCTTTCTGAGTCAGGGGTTTCACTCTGTCGCCCGGACTGGAGCGCCCTGGCTGGATCACGGCCCACCACCGTTTCCACCTCCTGGGTTTACGCGATCCTCCCACCTCAGCCTCCCAAGATGCTGGGACGACAGGTGCACGCCACCACACCTGGCTAATTATTTAATTTTTTTTTTGGTCGTGGTCTTGAGCTCCTGGGCTCAGGAGATCCTCCCACCTGGGTCAAATTTTATCTTTTTAATGGTCATCGGGGATATTTCTTCAAAGCAGGTGGCGTTTGAGCAGAGAGCTGAACGGCGAGGCAGTTGGCTGAGCACCTGAGATGGGTCCCGGGGGAAGGAACAGCCCAGGGGAGGGCACAGAGGTGGGACTGGGCTCTCTATTGTAGGAACAGCCACAGCCCCAGTGTGGCTGCAGCCAGGAGACAGAGGACAACCAGGGATTTCTGGGCCACAAGAAGTGCTGTGGCCTTTATTTATTTACTTATTTAATTTTTTTTAAGATTAGAAAATATAGTTTATTTAGCAAGTAAATGAGAGAGAGAGAATTCATCTCCCCAAGGTAGGGGAGGGGGCTGAAGCTTAGGAAAACATGGTGGCGGTCACAGCTCAAAGAACACACGGCCAGACCATCGCTTAGCAAGGCAATGGCCTGTGGCCTTTATTTAAAATGTCGCTGGGTGCGGTGGCTCACACCTGTCATCCCAGCACCTTGGGAGGCCGAGGTGAGAGGACTGCCTGAGCCCACGTGTTTGAGACCAGCCCGGGCAACTTGGTGAGACGACGCTGCAATAACTCAAAAAATCAGCCAAGGATCGCCGGAGCCCAGCAGGTCAAGGCTGAGGTGGTCGGGTGCGTGCCAGTGCACTCCAGCCTGGGCGACAGAGCCACACCCCATCTCTTTTTTTTTTTTTTTTT
>NW_007050400.1:8903-9792 GCF_000164805.1 Carlito syrichta | reverse complement strand
CGCCTGTCATCCCAGCACTTTGGGAGACCGAGGTGAGAGGACTGCCTGAGCCCAGGG
Source organism: Carlito syrichta (assembly GCF_000164805.1). Lineage (NCBI taxonomy): Eukaryota > Metazoa > Chordata > Mammalia > Primates > Tarsiidae > Carlito > Carlito syrichta. Next base: position 9,735 of record NW_007050400.1, on the reverse strand, counting down.
GTTCGAGACCAACCCGAGCAACTTGGCGAGACCTCGTCTCTACAATAAATCCAAAAATTAGCCCGGCATGGTGGCGCGCGCCTGTAGTTCCAGCTACTCGGAAGGCCGAGGCGGAAGGATCGCCGGAGCCCGGCGGGTCGAGGCTGCGGTGGCCGTGATTGTGTCACCGCCCTCCAGCCAGGGCGACAGAGGCTGACCCTGTCTCCCCCGGCCCTCCAAATACTTCAGCACTGGTTGTCGTTAATGCCTGGGACGGCCCTTGAGCACTGTAGGAGAAATATTTTCTGAGACACCCCAAGGCCTCCGCGCCCGCAGGACTAAGAGACTCCCCACCCTGTCCCAGAGGCCAGAAGACGTGGAGCTTTTCCTGGGCTCAGTGTGCGGTTGTGTCCTTGTGTCCTGGTCTCACCCAGGTGGGGACCCTGCCGGGACCTGAGGGCTGCTGGCTTCCTGGGTCACCTCCCTTGCTTCTGGCTGGGCCTCTGCCTCCCCGGAGCCTTGGGGACCCGGCCCCAGCTCCGAGTCAGAAGGAGGGGCCGCCGCGTGCCCCACTTAAAGCAGCCAGCCTCACCTGGGGTCCGGCCACGTCGGCAGGCATTTTGGGGGAGGCAGTGGGTAGAGCCCCAGGAAGGCCTCCCCCCCAGAAAAGGGTCTGTCCCGTGTCCGTTCACACGGCCCGGAGAGCGCTCCCAGCCGGAGTCTAACTTCCATCCCGCGTGCTGCAGGACTCCCGCCTCCCTCTCTGTGCTCCGCAGAGGAGGGAAACCGAGGCACGGCGGCCTCTGGACAGCTCAGGCCTGGCCTCCACCCCCGCCCCTTGCAGCCCTCCCCT
>NW_007050400.1:7133-7700 GCF_000164805.1 Carlito syrichta | reverse complement strand
CCCCCCCGAGCCCCCCGTATCATCCCACCATGCCCCTGCCCCCAGGGCAAGGTCATTTCACCCGTGCTGTCTGCAGGGGTGTCGAGTATCCTGGGCAGAGACCCCAGCCCTCGGCCAAGCAGGTCAGGAGTCTGCGAATTTAGCCCCTCCCCCCGCAGGCCCCATCAGCCACAGGTCCAAGAGGGTGACTGGCGCTGTCTGGCAACCGTCCCCATGCTTACTGGCCATGCTTGTCCTCTCTGGAGAAGCGTCGATTCCGGTGTTCTGCTCCCTGTTTTCATTGGACAGCTTGTTGATGCATTGTAACAACTCTTTATATATTCTGGCCCCTAGACCTTGATCCAATCATGATTCACAAATGTGTCCTCCTGGGAGCCTTTGGCAGGGGGAAGGGGAAGGTGGCCTTACAAGGCAACACTGACCCTGTGCCTGAGGTTTGAGCAGAAGGTGGAAGTGTAGATGACAGATGGAAGACAGAGTCTTCCAGAACAGGAAACAGCAGGTGTAAAACCAAGGAAGCACTGAAAGATTGTACCGGGTACCCCCTCTTTTTTTTTTTTTTTTTTT
>NW_007050400.1:5579-7113 GCF_000164805.1 Carlito syrichta | reverse complement strand
CTTTATTTTTTTTGAGTCAGAGTCTCACTCTGTCGCCCAGACTGGAGTGCAGTGGCCGCTCCCGGCCACCGCAGCCTCGACCTGCTGGACTCGGGTGATCCTTCCGCCTCATCTTCCAAGTAGCTGGAACTACAGGCACATGCCACCACGCCTGGCTACTTTTTTGTGTGTGATTTACTGTAGAGAGGTGGTCTCACTAAGTTGCCTGGGCTGGTCTTGAACCCTCAGGCTCAGGCAATCCTCTCACCTCGGCCTCCCAAAGCGCTGGGATGACAGACCCGGTCTCTACAATAAATCGAAAAGTTAGCCAGGCGTGGTGGCGCATGCCTGTGGTTCCAGCAACTTGGAAGGCTGAGGTGGAAGGGTCACCCGAGCCTGGGAGGTCGAGGCTGTGGTGGCCGTGAGCGTGCCCCTGTACCCCAGCCTGGAAGACCGAGTGAGACTCTGACTCAAAAAAACACAAAAAACAAAAAACAGAGTTGGGGGCTTACTCCATGGCCCAGGCTGCAATGCGGCGGTGCAAGCATAGCTCACTACAGCCTCCAACTCCTAGCCTCGAGTGAGCCTCCTGTCTCAGCCTCCCAAGTAGCTGGGACTAAGGGTGCCACTGTACCCAGCTAAATTTTGTTGTTGTTGTTGTTAAGACAGGGTCTCACTATGTTCCTTAGTGAACACTTTGTTTAGAAACCTCTCTACCACCAACTCCAAGCACTCTTTTCCTTTTTTTTTTTTCTTTTGTGTCAGAGTCTCACTCGTTGCCCAAGTTGGAGTACTCCCGGCCCCCGCAGCCTCGACCCCTCCGGTGATCCTTCCGCCTCAGCCTTCCGAGGAGCCGGAACTACAGATGCGTGCTACCATGCCCAGCTTATTTTTTTGGACTGATTGTACAGACGAGGTCTGGCCAAGTTACCCAGGCGGGTCTCGAACCCGCGGGCTCAGGCCATCCACTCACCTCAGCCTCCCAAAGTGCTGGGATGACAGGCTGAGCCACGGAGCCCGGCTTATTTATTTATTTTTCAGGGACGGGGTCTGGCTGTGTCGCCCAGGCTGGAATGAATGATGATCATGAACCCCTGGGCTCAGGCGATCCTCCCCGCTCAGCCTCCCGAGTAGCCGGGACCACAGGTGTGTACCACCACACTCATCTCATCTTTAAGTTTCTTTGGTCGACTTGCTATGTTGGTCAGTCTGGTCTCGAACTCCGTGCTCAAGCGATCCTCCCGCCTCAGCCTCCCAAAGTGCTGGGATGACAGGCGTGAGCCACCGGCCTGGAGAGCTCTCTGCGGAAGAACCCCACAGACTTGTGGGCCACGAAGCAGGACCCGGGCAGGAAGTCAGAGCGGACGCGGGTTGCGGAGACCACGGGTCGCCCAGTGTTCCCCGAGGACGGTCTGTGGCCCCTTGGCCAAGTCGCCTCACCTCTCGGGGGCTCCCGGGGACAGGAAGGCCTGTTCCGCCCATTTCGGGGGGTGGGGGATTCCAACATCCTCGTCGGCTGTGATGACTGCCTTGCAGGTGGGGAAACTGAGGCTCA
>NW_007050400.1:4875-5559 GCF_000164805.1 Carlito syrichta | reverse complement strand
AGGGGCCCCCACGGCCCAGGTGCGGCTCCCAGGGCTCCCCCCGCCTCTCGGTCTCCTGGGAGGCCCGGGCAGAAACCCGAGACTGGGCCTCCAGGCTCAGGCCTCTGGGCCCCAGGCGCGGCCGCCGCCACGGGGACAGCAGCCCCGGCAGCCTGTGGCCTCCGCCCACCCGGCCTGTTGCCCCAGGTGCGGCCTCCAGCCCTGGGCCCGCACACCTGGTCAGCGCAGAGGCTGGAGGGCAGCGGAGGCAGGGGGAGCCCGGAGGCCGCGCTGGTTTCGTTCTGAGCCGGGTCCCCCCCTTTCTCGCTCGCTGTCCCAGCTTCCTCTGGACTGTCGCTAACCCGCCAGGCCCGGGGGCCCCGAGCGAGGCCCAGTTCCGCCCGCAGGCCCGGGGCTTCCTGCCGGCCACACACCTCCGCCCCTGCCCCGCGGCTCCAGACTGCCCACCTTCCAGAAGGTTCCGTGTCAGCCTGCTTCCCCCCCCCCCGGGCGGGTCATGCTTCAGTTATCACCAACTTTCATATTCTTTTTAATTTTCCTGGCAGAGCAACATACCTACATGACCCTGTCCTTTTGGGGCTTTGTGATGCTTTTATTAAATGGATCATCATATTTTTTATCTGTGACAAAAAAAAATATTTACATTATCAAATGTTCTGATTGCTCTCCTCTCTTGACTCTGTT
>NW_007050400.1:0-4855 GCF_000164805.1 Carlito syrichta | reverse complement strand
CCCGCCGGCTCTGGGCACGGAAACCCTGAGAGGTGGCTCGTCCCCCACCCTCGACAAGGTGGACATCAGGTGGGTCAGTATCTGGGAGGGTAGCCTGGGCACTGAAGGGTGTGACCAGGTCCCTGGCCTCCGGACCCTTCAGGCCAGGAGACCCCCCAAGTGTGACACCCACGTGTCCCCTGGCATCGCCCAAGGTCCCCCAGGTAGGGGGCAGAATCGTCGCTGTTGAGACCCAGTAATGACAGCTGTGCAGGGACAGAGCCCAGAAAGAACTTAGACGGGGGCTGGCGGGTCTGGCCGCCACTGGCCACGTGGGCACTGAAGGCCAAACACAGACAAGTGTCCCAAGGCTCTGCATGAAAAAAAAATATTAGTAACTTTCATGTCGATGCCAAGGTGAAGTTGTCCTTCTGGCTACATTGGGTTAAATTAAATATAAAATATTCTATCAAATCAGTTTCACTGGTTCCTTTCTTCTGCTTTAAATGTGGCTGCTGGGAATTTCTTTTGAGTTGGCGTTTCACTCTGCACCCAGGCTGGAGCGCAGTGGCACGCTCACGGCCACCCCAGGGTCGACCTGCCGGGCGCTGGCGATCCTTCCGCCTCAGCCTTCCCAGTAGCTGGGGCTACGGGTGCACGCCACCACACCCGGCTAGTTTTTTGATTTCTTGTAGAGACAAGGTCTCGCCATTGCCAGGTGCTGGGAAGACAGGCGTGACTCACCACGCCCGACCAGGCCTATTTCACTTTATTAGTTTTTACTTGTTCCGCCTTGAGTGTTGGCCACGGTCAGAGGAGGAAACTCGGCTGCCCGAAAGTCGGGCTGGGTCCCATCTGGGGAGAATTCCACAGGATGAAGCGGCAGGTGGCCACCCGCGACCCTGACCTTCACAAATCGAGTATTTCAGCTAATCCTGCGCCCACACTGCTGCCCAGGGGAGGGGGCGACCTGGACATTGTCGCCGAGGCGGGAGTCCTTTGGGCTTGTCTGGGTGCGGCAAAGGACATGGCCGCCACGCCTGTGCCCTTGGGGACACAGGAAGGTGCAAGGGGCCAAGGACAGTGCTGAGCGCTTTTTGAGCCAGGGTCTTGCCCTGTTGCCCAGGCTAAAGTGCAGTGGCACAGTTGTGGCTCGCCACACCGTCAGCCTCCTGAGCTCAGGGAACCTCCTGCCTCAGCCTCCCCGGTAGCCAGGAGTGTAGGCACCACCATGTCCAGCTCCTTTAAAAAAAAAAAATAGAGACAGGAATCTCACTATGCTGCCAAGTTTACAGGTGTGAGCCACCAAGCGTGGTCAATGCTGTTATTCATGATTTAACACATTCAGCTGAGAACGCCTCTTGCTGAAACTCTCTGAGGCCAGGCTTGGTGGCTCAGCCTGTCATCCCAGCACTTTGGGAGGCTGAGGCCAACTGGACTGGCTGAGTCCGCAGGTTCGAGACCCACCCGGGCAACTTGGCGAGACCTCGTCTCCACAATAAATAAAAAATTAGCCGGGCGTGGTGGCGCACGCCTGTAGTCCCGGCTACCTGGAAGACTGAGGTGGAAGGATCGCCAGAGCCCGGCGGGTGGACCCTGGGGTGGCTGTGAGCGTGCCACTGCGCTCCAGCCTGGGCGACGGAGTGAGATTCCAACTCAGAAAAAAAGACTCTCCTTTTGTCTTCTTCCAAATAGATTTTTAAAAAAGCAGAAAACACAAACAAAGCACCCAGCGTGAGGGTACAGTCCATGGAGTCCTGATTTTTTTGGACAGGGGGGTGTTGAGACCCCATTTGGGGTGAGGGGTGGGTGCTCCAGGCCCACTTGGCCCTGAGTAGTGGGGTTCTCACATTGTCTTGGGATTTTTATTTATTTTTTATTTTATTCTATTTTTTTTAATTTTTATTTTTTGAGTGGGAGTCTCACTCTGTCGCCCAAGACTGGAGTGCAGGGGCCGCTCCCGGCCACCGCAGCCTCGACCTGCGGCGATCCTTCAGCCTCAGCCTTCCGAGTAGCCGGAACTACAGGCGCGCGCTACCACGCCCGGCTGATTTTTTGATTTATTGTAGAGGTGAGGTCTCGCCAGGTTGCCCAGGCGGGTCTCGAACCCGCGGGCTCAGGTAATCCACTCACCTCAGCCTCCCAAAGGTGCGGGATGACAGGCTGAGCCACCGAGTCTGGCTTATTTTTATTTTTTTTAAGATTTTAATTTATTTTAGTGGCCCAGGCTGGAGTACAGCTCACTGCAGCCTCCAACCTCTGGGCTCAAGCGGTCCTCCCACCTCAGCCTCCTGAGTAGCTGGGCCTACAAGAGCAGGCCACATGTGGCTAATTTTAACACTGTTTGTAGAGATGGGTCTCGATACGTTGCCAGGCTGGTCTCCAACTCCTGGGCTCAAGTGATCGTCCCTCCTTGACCTCCTGGGGAGCTGGGACCACATGCCTGAGCCACCGCACGCAGCCTCGTCTTGAGCTTTTAAAAAGCACAATCCCAAAAACCCTCAACCGGGACCAACCCTTCCACCACGGGGAGTGAGGGGGGGGCGAGTGCCCAGCGGCCAGCTGTGTGATGGCTCCTGGGCCGAAAGCCCCCGGGCTGACCGACGCTGCGTGTTGTGCAGGAAAGTCTGGCCCACCGCGGCAGACAAACCCATCACGCGCACCCCTGGCCGAGGCGGGAGTGGGTGTCCCCAGGCAGGTGGCCCGACTGCTGAGCGCACTCCCAGCTCAGAGCGGAGGTTTTACGTCCAAAAGCCGGCAGGGGGCTTGGGTGAGGGGGTGGCGGAGTCCGGGGTGTTTCTAGGGAATGGGGGTGGGGGCCGAGAGACACACACGGAAGCCCCATGTGGACGCACCACCCAACACCACAGTCTAGAAGGAAATCTTGTTTCCAGCTGAGTGGGGTGGCTCATGCCTGTCATCCCAGCACTTTGGGAGGCGGAGGCAAGAGGACTGCCTGAGCCCAGGGGTTCGAGACCAGCCTGGGCAACTTGGCGAGACCTCGCCTCTATGATAAACCAAAAGCCAGCCGGGTGTGGTGGTGTGTGCCCGTACTCCCAGATACTCGGGAGAATCATCTGAGCCCAGCAGGTCGAGGCCGTGACGGTGCCACTGCACTCCAGCCTGGCTGACAGAGGGAGACTCCGACTCAAAAGACTTTGTAGAAGCGAGGTGGGAAGAGAGGAAAGGCTAGTTTCTCTCCCATGTTTCCCCAGGGCCCTGCAGGGAGCCGGCGGAAGCCAAAGAATCGTGGCACCCGTGGCAGGACCCTTGCCAGGAGCTGGACCGTGGGCCGTGCCCGACCCCGCTGTGCTTGGAGACAGCGGCCTGGTCAGAGGGCCCCGCCTCCGAGCCCCGCGGCGGCTCTCCCACGCCTCCAGGACAGACCCAGGAGGGTCCTGTCGGGAGCAGTTAACACGCGCACCCCCAGGGATCTCGGTCACCCATGGGGCGACATCTTCAAAACTTCCAGTCCTCTTTTTTTTTTTTTTTTTTGAAATCATGCCCTTGTGGAGAATGCTTTTGCAGGGAGCCCCAACTTGTCTCCTCCTTGGTGGGAAGAAAACACCCGGGATTAGAAGGGTCCCCTAAGGAGAGGGCGATTCAGCAGCTCCCACAGGATGTCTCCTGCTCAATCTTTTCCAGAAACAGGGCTGGCAGCCTCCCCTGCAATTTGCCCACAGACAGCATCAGCTTGCTTCTAGGCCTCAGGAAGTGTGTGTGTGTGGGGAGGGTCCCAGCCCCGACAGCTCCAGGGCCAGAGGGACCTCGGAACAGACAGGCCTTCTCTGAGAACAAGGCCCCGAAAGCAGGACGGCCGGCCTCGGGCCTCGGACACGTGAGCCGCAGTCCAGGGCCTGCTGGGCGCCCAAGACACCAGGCGACACCCCACCAGTTTCCTCTGCAGTTCGCGGTGGCCGACGTTCCAGAGGTGACGTGGCCTAGTGGGCGCTTCTGACTCGGCGGCTGATGGAGGTGACAGGCTGCCTGTGAGCAGGGGACAGGTCTTATCTCCGGGATCTGGGGTTTCCAGCCACCCCAGCAGCAAACCCCGTGCTTCCTCTGCGAGGTCAGGTGTCAGCAGGGCTGGGGGCTGCTGGGGCCTCCGCCCCCTGGAGCTCTGGGCAGAGAGGAGGGCGCTCCGCTAGGCGAGGGCCGGGCGGCCTCCCTGGGGGCGGCGTGGTGAGAGAGGCAGACACGGCCAGAGGGGCGGCAGAGAAAACACCCCAGGGGAGAGAGGGGGAGCACACGCAGGGCTCAAGGGGGCACACTTTATTTTTGTTGAGTTGGAGTCTCTCTCTGTCGCCCAGGCTGGAGGGCAGCAGCACACTCACGGCCACTGCAGCCTCGACTCGCTGGGCTCCGGCGATCCTTCGGTCTCAGCCTTCCGAGTAGCCGGAACCACAGACACGTGCTACCACGCCCAGCTAATATTTGATGTGTTGCAGAGACGAGGTCTCGTCAAGTTGCCCAGGCTGGTTCTGAACCCACGGTTCAGGCAATCCACTGACCTCAGCCTCCCAAAGTGTTGGAACGACAGGTTGAGCCACCGAGGCCGGCCAAGACCCCACCTCTTAAGAAAAAAAGGCTTAGCTGGCCCTGGGGAGGCAGAAGCAAGAGGACTGCCTGAGCCCATGGGTTTGAGGCCAGCCAGAGCAACTTGGCGAGCTCTGCCTCTACAATACATCAAAGATTAGCCGGGTGTAGTAGCACGTGCCTGTAGTTCTGGCTACTCGGAAGGCTGAGATGGAAGGATCACTGGAGCCCAGCAGGTCGACACTGGGTGGCAGTGAGTGTGTCACTGCACTCCAGCCTGGGTGACGGAGTGAGACTCCACCTAAAAAAAAAAAAGAGAGAGAGAGAGAGAGAGAGAGAG
>NW_007050399.1:0-1459 GCF_000164805.1 Carlito syrichta | reverse complement strand
TTTTTTTTTTTTTAGATAAACTGAACTTTATCAAAATATTTTAAAACTTTGGTTCATTAAAGGGCATTATTATTAAAAAAGTAAAAGATAATCTACAGAATGGAAGAAAATATTCATGAATCATATATCTGAGAAAATATTTAAATTTGGCTTATATAAGAACTCCTACAGTTTTATAATAAAGAGACAACTAATCCAATTTTTTAAATGGACAAAAAACTGAATACACATTTCTTCAGAAAAGTGTATACAAATAGCCAATCAGCACTTTTCACTTTGATTTAATGTGGCTATCTGACAATTTAAAATTATATAGAGTAGATGGGTCACATCTGTAGCATGCATTCTCTTTTTATTGAACAATGTTGATCTAGCATTTGAAATTGAGAGACATATTGCTTAGGAGATGCTGAAGGAAAGACCTGAGTAAGTACGTGATAAAAGGAAAATTATACTTGTTCTTGTGATTGTTACAGCTTAGAAAAATTTGCAAGAAGACACTTGCAAATTGGAGGGAAGAGATGACTAAAGCAATGACAGCACACTGACCACGTACCAGGCACACTGGTCCATCATTTCTCTTTATCCCCACAATCAACCTTGGTATATAAGTATTCTGTCTATTTCACAGATGAAAAAACTGAGTTTAGCAATGACAAATGATGTTCCTCAAAGTGCTTAAGCTTTTGAAATACGATTGGAAATTCAATCAGATCTGCTCCATGTCCTTCCACTTGACCAGAAAAGTGGAGGAGAATGGCATGGGTTGCTGAGATCACAGCTCTGGGAATGAGAAGCATCTAGAAAACACTGTGACAGAAAAAGTAGCAGGCTTTAAGAAGAAATCAGTGCAAAAACCATTAAGATAAAAAAGATGTAAACAAACCTCAGAACGAAAAGCCTTGGAAATACTGAGAGAGGGTGAAATAAAGTCGCAAGTCTCAAGTTGAAGGTTTCTGATTAAATAGGACTGCTCTTCCCAAAACTCACTCCATGAATTCATTCTAGTAATTATACATTTAGTGGACTTCCATCGTATTCAAGGAAGTGTCTAGCAGGATGGGAGGGAAAAGGAGCCACAAAATGGATTTTTTTTAGTCCCTTGTCAACACGGAAAGGCAAGAAATAAGCCTCTGAAACCACTGAATGGTAACAAAGCTTGGGGTGCTGGAAATGATAGGACCTAAGTAGGCATTAGGAGGTCTGAGGATCTTTGGCTAACTAGTAGTAATACCTTGTACAAATTACTAAACACTTCCAGTGTTTAGTTTTCTTATCTGTGAAGTGGGCATAGCATTATCGCTCCCATTTTTTATGATTGCTGTGAGAACTAAAATCCAAGTTGAGACAGTGTGTATAAATATGCTTTGTGAATCGCTAGACTTGATTTTTAAACTTAAGAGAGAAGATAGACAAATGGGACCTTATTAAACTGACAAGCTTCTGCAAAGCCAAAGAA
>NW_007050398.1:529425-569603 GCF_000164805.1 Carlito syrichta | reverse complement strand
GGCGCCCCGGCCCGCCTCCGCCTCCGCCTCCGCGCCCCACCCCGAGCAGCTCTGCGAGCTGGAGATCCGGATCAAGGAGCTGGAGCTGCTCACCATCACCGGCGACGGCTTCGACTCCCGGCGCTGTGCGTGACCCCGGCGGGAGCCCCGCCCGCCCGGAATGCCTCCCAGAGCCCAGACCCGCTGGGTGTCAGCCGGCTCCTCCCCCTGCCCCCGAGGTTCAGGAGCCCTGAGTCCCAGACTCCACCCTCCGTCCGGCTCTAAGCCGCCGCGCCCGTCCTCTGCCATCCCGAGCCCCCTGCAATGCAGGCTCTGAGCCTCCATTCCTGTCCTCCAAACATCTGGGCGGTCCGGGTTCTGAGACTCCACATCTGTCCTCTGTCCACCACTACCCCATCCTGAACTCGAGTCACCCCCTAGCCTGTTCTCAGCTCCGCCCATCACAGACAGCCCCCGGACTTTAGGGTTCAGTCTTAAACTGAGGCCCTCACTGGGTAAGGGGGAGGAGGGAGGGTCAGTTGGAGCATCTGGAGGGGGAGGTGGGAACGGTGCAGGATGAGGCGCCCCAAGGACGTTCCCCAAGGGGCCTCAAAGCTGCGGACAGCCTCCCCAGGGCCCTGCACTGTGCTGTCTGACCTTAGGTCAGGGTCCTAGGGGTCTGGACCCGGCAGACCAGGTGTGCCGGGCTCCTCCCTGTCGGGGATGACGGTGTTCTGCCAGAAGGACCTCCTGCAGGATAGGACGTACCGTAGCTATTACTTGCCCTGCAGACTGTGTCTGCCTGTTGCTGGTTCTGGCTAAGGCTTGCCTCTGATCACTGCAGGAGGGTACATGGTTCTAAAAAGTGTGTACTATTGTACATAGCGGGTTAGGCTCAGAAAGGGAAGTGGGATGTCACGTAAAGGTCCATGTGGCCATGAGGTGGCCCCAGACCATCGGACCCCTTGGCGTCTTCTTTCCCATGGCCATGGAAGGAAGACACTTCCGGAAAACAGACCTTCCTAACGATGTGGTCACCAGCCAGAGGCGCTCTCGTCGCCAGGGGGGCTCTCCCTCCCATCCTGGGTCCCAGTGGGAACACACGGCCTGGAGGTGTCTGGGGGGGTGCCTTGTCTGAGTGTGCTCTGCTCTCCTGCAGATCAACTCCTAAAGGCACTAAAAGAGGAGACGCTACAGGGACTGAAGACCAGGCCCACTGGCAGGAAGCCGGCCCCCGCCTCCTGAGAGCTGCCAGTCGGCTGCACCGCCCTCCCGGGTCTTGGTGCTTGGATGCTATGTCTGTTGTCAGTTCAAAGATCGTTATTTTCTGTTCTGCATCCACGCCTGTTCTTACTGCTTCCGCGATGCTCCACGCACGGTGCGGCCGCTGTCGGGGGCTCCCAGGGTCTAGCGGCTGCTGCCAGCACCACTCAGGGCCTCCTGAGACCGGGGAGAGGACCCCAACGCTGCCCCAGTCGCGCCAACCAGGATGACCGATGGGTCGGGGACGGGGCCGCCATGGGATAGGTCTTTCTGGTTCTGGGTTGCGTCCCTGCTCAGAGAGCTTCTGAGGACCGCAGTGGTGGTGGGGTTTTTTTGCTTGTTTTTCAGACTTATTTATTCCTTGGAAGAGTTTGATGTTTTTATTCTATTTATTTATTTATTTGAGTTGGAGTCTCACTCCATTGCTCAGCTGGAGTTCAGTGACATGCTCCTGGTCACCGCAGCCTCCACCTGCTGGGCTCAGGTGATCCTTCTGCCTCAGCCTTCTAAGTAGCTGGAACTACAGGCACACACTGCCACGCCCAGTTACTTTTTTGATTTATTGTAGAGACGAGGTCTTGCCAAGTTGCCCGGGCTGGTCTCGAACCTGCGCGCTCAGGCAATCCACTCACCTCGGCCTTCCAAAGTGCTGGGATGGCAGGCTGAGCCACCAAGCCTGGCTGCTTTTATTTTATTTTATTTATTTTTTTGAGTTGGAGTCTCACTGTCGCCCAGGCTGGAGTGCAGTGGCATGCTCACAGACACTACAGCCTCTTCCCTCTGGGCTCAGGTGATCCTTCCGCCTGAGCCTTCCAAGTTGCTGGAACCACAGGCATGCACTACCATGTCCGGCTAAGTTTTTGATCTATTGTAGAGACGATGTCTTGCCAAGTTGCTCAGGCTGGTCTTGAAGCCCTGGGCTCAGGCGATCCTCTCACCTCTGCCTCCCAAAGTGCTGGGATGACATGCGTGAGCCACCACGCCTGACACAGCAGCATCCTTGAGGGCCAGTGCACAGCCCAGATGGCTGGAGCAGGAGAAGCGAGGGGCACGGTGGCAGTAAGCGAGAGGGGCCCCTGTGTGTAGGGCCCTGCAGTCATGATGGGGACTGGGCTCTACTCCAGGCGAGGTGGGGCGTGTGTGCGGGCTCCAGGGAAGTGGCATGGTCCGCCATGGGGTGCTCAGGTCCACTGTGCAGCTGTGAGGTGAGTGACCGTGGGGTGACTCTCCCTGTAGGGAGCAGGGGGAACGGCTGGGGCTGCAGTGATGGTTTCTCCAGCCACAAAGATGGCGCTGGCCACGAGAGCCATGGCGGGAGGTGACCAGGTAGTTGAAGCGACCCCAGACAGAGTGGGCGGGATGGTGTGGAGTAGGGGAGGACCTGGCTTGGGATGAGGGCAGCTTCTGGTGTCTGCAAAGACCCTTGAGAGGCGGCCCTCCGAATGCTGTCATGCTGGGCGTGGGGGCTCATGCCTGAGGTCCCAGGATTTGCGAGGCTGAGGCGAGAGGATTGCTTGAGTCCAGGAGTTCGAGACCAGCCTGGGCCGCATAGCAAGACCCTGCCTCTGCGAAAAGTTAGAAAATGGTCTGGGGGTGGAGGTTCCAATAGTCCTGCTATGCAGGAGGCTGAGGCAGGAGGATCGCTGAGGTGGGCCTGGTGTTTCTGGGGCTATAGAGCCTGGTGCTGAGGTCGGGGCCCGGGCCGGAGGGTCAGCTACGGGGCTGCAGTGAGCAGTGCCAAGGGCATGAGAGCCTGTCGGCTAAGAGGTGTTGCCTTTGAGAGGCTGGGGACAGGAGGATGGACTCCCGGAAGAGAGGGAAGAGGCTGGTGAGGCGGGAGGGGGAGGGCTGAGCTCCCCAGTGGACTGGTGGCCAGAGTCGCCCTCGGCCTGAGCACTGGGGATCCGGCCAGAGCAGCAGGGCTGGGGACAGGGTCCAAGAGAGCATGGGTCACCGTCAGAGGAGGCGAGCCCGAGAGCAGCGGCGGTGGTGGGGCCACAGGTGGGAGAAGGTCTCCATCAGGGTGGGAGCCAAGGCTGTGTCTGTGGCCGCAGGGAGGATGTGGTGAGGGGAGAGGCCCAGGAGTGACTGGAAGGGCAGCCTTGGTTGGGGCCAGGGTGGGTGTGACACAGGAACCTACACAGAAGTGAGTTCTGTTCCGAGAGAACCTTCCTGAGTCCAAGGTGTTCATAGTCCAACAAAGTCAGCCTGGTCCCCGACTCACACGATCAGCTATACAGGGTACCGGCTACGTCCTCACCACTTTTCACCACTTCTGGACATCCTGAGCTTGAAATAAAGACACTATCCACCCTACAGTCCTGTCAAGTAAAGTACACAAAAGCACCACCACTTTAGAGGACACACGCATGGGACCATGGACATCAGACACAGAAACTGATGTGATGGGACAGGCGAATGCACATTCACACCTTTGAAAGCTCTCAACTTGAAGGCTTGCCTGTGGGGAACTTACCATAATCTGTGCGTGCCGTTGAGACAGAGGCCACAGACCAAGCGACTTACCAGTGACAGATGTTTATTTCTGCCATTCTGGAGGCTGGGAAATCCAAGGGTGAGATGCCAGCAAGTGGGGCCCATCTCTCCGCTTCCAATATGGGTCCTCCGGAGGGAAGGAGCCCCTGTGCCTTCACATAGCAGAAGGTAGGAGAGAGGAGGGGCCCCTCCCGGAAGCCCTCTGTCAGTGGTGTCGACCCGTCCACAAGGGCTGTGCCTGGCCCCTCACCTCCTCCCATTGGGTCCCAACACCTTGCACCAGAGCTCCATTTCGCAGTAGAGAGGTTGGCTTTTGGGGCAATGGGGACAGCTCGTCCGTGGCAGCAGGAGTTGCATCTGCGGTGGACGTGCATGTGAGTGGGTGGGTGTGAGTGGGTGCGGGGAGGTGGGGCAGGGAGCCCTAGAAGTATACACACGTGCACAGAGTGTGTACAGCTTGAGGACGGAGTGCACAAGCCGGGCTGGAGCCCTATAGTGAGTGCAGGGAGTCCAGCAGAGACCGGCAAGCCCAAAGCTCAGGCCTGACTACGGGCGGCGAGCCCCTGGTCCCAGAGGGCTGGTGCCAAGGCAGGAGCGAGGGCACAGGGTCAGCCCAAAGCTCCTGGCTCCTGCAGCTTCTTGATGCCAGATGTTTCCAAAACACTGTGCAGAGCAACGCAAATAGCTGCGGAAAGAGCTGGTGGCCTCTGCGGTACCCACGGGCGATCTGGGCCCCGTCCCCCTCCCTGGGGAGAAGCGGATTCGTGCCCTTGGCTGGTGGCTGCTGGGGAAGCTCCCCACCTTCCCAGCAGATGCCAGTGTGGCCGAGTCGGCGAGGGGGCCGCAGAGCCCCACTGAGGATGACCTGGGCACCAGGAAAGCCCAGGCAGAGCTCAGGTGGAGACAGACATGTTGGGCGGGGTCTTGGTTCTGTCCCCAGAGTCCCACTGTGCCTCCCTGGCTGTGCTCATACAAGTGGCCGCCTACGGAGTGCCCGCCACGTGTCGGGCACTGAGGGGATCATGGACTGGAGTCCTCTCTGTAACTCTCACCGTGCCTGGCGAGCAGGCACCGTCTGGCGTGTGCTACAAGGAAGCCCGGTGATGACCAGTGACCTGCCTACAGGCACGGGACGGGACGGGTGGGGCAGGCTGGAGCTCAAGGCCACCCCAAGCACTCCCTCCCCAGTGAGGCACAGACACGGGAGCAACCAGGTGAGCCATGGAGATGCCTCTGGCATCTCTTGCGATGAGCATCCAGCCCATGCTGCCCTGGGGCGTCCTCTCAAGGACAAGCCATGGAGGACAGCGATGCAACCCTCACCTGTCCGGACCCTCCAGATGTACACAGAGCTGCAGGGCACCACGGTGGTGGGGCCTGTGGTCCCCGACCCATCCTCAGATGTCCTCACCCGGCTGACGCCTGCCTCCCTTCTGCACACCTAGGGGTCTTGCCAGGGACAGGAGGACTGTGGTCTTGGGGGGCACCAGTGCCGTGTGGGGAGGTGGGCCCACGTGCCTTCCTGGGACAAGCCCTTCCAACGCTGGCGCAGCTGGGAAAGACCACAGGAGAGCTCTGGACACAGTAGGCACAGTCCTACTCCTCGGAGGCCGAGTGGGAGGATCTCCTGAGCCCGGGAGGCCGAGGCTGCAGTGAGCTAGGATCATGTTGCTGCCCCCAGCCTGGGCAACGGAGTGAGACCCCAGCTCAAGAAAACAGCAACAACAAAATACAGTACAGCAGGGGTCCCCAACCCCCAGGCTGTGAACCAGTACTGGTCCGTGGCCCGTTAGGAACCAGGCCGCACAGCAGGAGGGGAGCTGTGGGAGAGCAGAGCTCTGTCTGCTGTCAGATCGGCAGTGGCATCAGATTCTCACAGGAGCACGAATGCTACCGTGCACCACCCATGCGAGGGGTCTAGGCTGCGGCTCCTTAAGAGAATCTAATGCCTGATGTCCCCCCAAGGTCGTGGAAAAATTGTCTTCCACAAAACCAGTCCCTGCTACCGAAAAGGCTGGGAACCTCTGCAGCATGGACCCAGACTGGCAGGGTTGCTCAGGACGGACGCAGCTCTGTTGCCAGGCTTGGCAACCGTGGCTAAGAACCATGGATCACACACTTGGACACAAGCCCCGTGACAAGACTCGGCAGCTCCCGCGGGCCGTGTGCAGGCGCCGCGTGTGCTGGGAGTCTGACGTGGACTGTCTTGCTCCATCTGTACCGGCCTTGCAGCCGGGGCGGGGGGGACGGCTTCATTTCACAGGTGACCGAATGGAGGCACAAAGAGGGACAGAATCGCGTCTGGGGTGCCACAGCCGGTAACAAGGAGAGGCAGGACCCGGCATCGGGGCGGATGCTGGCCTGTGTTCCCATCTGCCGGGCCACGGAGCTCTCATGGGCATTGTGGAGAGGGCAGCATGGAGTCTGGACAGAGGTTGGCCAGGCTCCTGCAGGAAGCAGGGCCACTCTTGCCCTGGGGGACCTGAAGAGAGTTTGATGAAGGGACTGTGCCACGCACGGATGTCTCTGCCCCCCAGTTTGTCTGTGGAGACCTCACCCCTGCTGTGGTGGGATCAGGAGCGGGGCGTTTGGGAGGTAATGAGTGGTGAGGGGCAGCCCCCGCGGACGGGCTGAGGTTTTCATTTTTTGCAGAGACGAGGTCTTGCTATGTTGCCCAGGCTCCAGCTGTTCATTAAATTATATTTAGGGCCAGGCATGGTAGCTCAGGCCTGTCATCCCAGAACTTTGGGAGGCTGAGGAGGGAGGATTGCTTGAGCCCAGGAGTTTGAGGCCAGCTTGGACAACATAGCAAGACCTCATCTCTACAAAAAGGAACTTAAAAAGTTAACTGGGCATGGTGGGCATGCCTATAGTCCCAGCTACTCAGAAGACTGAGGCAGAAGGATCATTTGAGCCTGGGAGGTCAAGGCTGCAGTGAGCTGTGATCCGGCCTGGAGGACAGAGTGAGACCCTGACGCAAACAACAACAACAACGTATTTACAGCCAAGGTGACAAATATTCACCATCCATCACCCGATCCCACTGCTACCTCTCACTGTAACCCGTCTCTACCAGTCTGTGGGTGGAAGTACTGCCCAGTGGGTGCTCACATGCATTTCCTCCCATTGATGTCCTGTGGGTGTCTTGGTCCTGGCCAAGTGAGTATTTGCGAGGAAACTGGCAAGGTCTAGACCAGGGCGTTCTCGCTGACCTCCCGAGAGCTGGAGGTTAAATATCCGCTCGTCTCACCCCCAATGGGCAGGAAGCAGGGGCAGGGCTTCACCCGCGGCTGAGCTGTAGGGAGTGCCGGGGTGGCGCTGACTGGCTGTGCCCATGGGTGATAGGCACAGAGGAGGGAGGGAGGGGGTCCAGGGGAGGCTGCCCATGTGGGCCTCTTACGTGGGCTTGGGAGGGGGTAAGGAGGGCACCCGTGGATGGACTTTACAAGACAGGGAAATGGGGTCCGAGGATGTGTGGACCCTGCCCGGGCAGGTGAGCAAGCTCTGCTTTCCGGAACTAGGCAGAGGGTGGCAGAGGCGGAGGCCCGGAGGCTGACGGCCTTCGTGGTGGAGGCAGAGGCTTGGAGGCTAAAGGCCTCCTCTGCAAGACAGAACATGGACTCGACAGGACAGGTGACTGACCATCCAGACTGGAGCATCCTGGAGAAATGAGAACTCCAGTGTGACAGGGAGGCCACCCCTGACCACCTGAGGGACCTGTGCCCACCCTGTGCCAAAGTGACGGGCCGGGCCTGGTGGAGTCAGTGGGACAGAGACCTGATGACTGTCCTCTCATTGGCGCCTTTTCCTGCCAGTGGTGACTTGATTCTACATTGACCTTGAGAACCTCCCCCTGTTTCTGCATCTGTCAGACAGAGACGCCGCTTTCACTGGGCGGCTTCTTAGGGTGGGGACAGCAGATGGAATGACAGACGGAGCCCACCAGATGGGGGTTGGTCACAAGGTTGATCCTGTCCGTGCAGGATGCAGCCCTCGCTGGGGAGCTGTGGCACAGGGTATGTGGTGGCCACGGGATGTGAGCCAGGGCAGCCAGCCAGCAGGCACAAAGGCACCGACCATGCAGGCCCGCACTCAGCCCCGCGAGCACGGCAGGGGTGTGGCTGGGGGTGGCTGGGACCACGGCCTGCTCCAGAAAGGCCACCCCCCAGGAAGCCTGCCCCCACAGAGGCACCCAGAGGGAGGATGGGGGTCACCCAGCACTTTCCACACGAGAAGCTGTCTGGGCGGCCCCCGTGAGCACCCCGCAGGGGTGACCTTGGGCCACACTGGATGGGCAGGTGAATTGCCGTAGAAGGCTGAGACTCACGGTCACATCCTGTCCCTGAGTAAAGCCTAACTATGAGTTTCTGGAGGTGCTGTCTTGCTGAGTCACCTATGACCTCTGGCAGGGGACGCTGATAGGTCCTGAATCGGTCTCCTGACGACCAGGAGCGGCGTGTCAGCCGGTGTGATCTCAGTTGATGGGAAGGTCTGGACACCAGTGACCTGGCGCTGAAGAGTTGCCTGCTGGGGCTCCTCTGGCTGGGTGACAGCAGCGCTTGGCTGGGCTGACTTGGCCACCAGTGGCCGGCAGACGGACCCTGGACTGAGGGACGCATAGACCCATCCAGACCTGGAAGGGTAGGAGCGAGCCATGCCAGGCTCCCCACCACCGCTCCTTGGAGAACTAGGTGGCACGCCTGCCCATCTGCACCGGTGGGCAGGGGCCTGGGGCCGTGTTGCAGGACACTGGAAGCACTTAGGGGAGGGACCTGCTTCCCTGGAGAAGGGCCTTGGTAGACACACACAGTGTGTCCCCCCAGGGCCTCGTGCTGACTGGCGCCAGTGCCCGGAGTCACAGGAGCCCGGCATGTCCTCCCCACTGCCCCTGCTGGCCCTTACAGTCAGATCCCAGGGGATTCCTGAGAGAGCTGTAGGGTCCTGGGAGCACACAGTGTGAGCTGGTGGCTCTTCCGGAGAGGGTGACAGGCAGGGGTGGCTCTGTGTTCACTTTTCTCAACACGGAGCCACGAAGTCCTTCCATTGCTGGGCAGGGAGGTGAATAGGGCTCAGTTTACTCATCCCTGGCACTGAGTTCTGTGAGGCCCTCTCCGTCACCGGGCACTGAGAGGTGAACAGGGCTCAGTTTACGCTTCCCCACACTGATTCCTGTGTGTCCTGTGAGCGGTAAACAGAGCTCAGTTTCCTCATCCCCAGCACTGAGTCACATGTGTTACCAGCAGTGAAGAGACAGAGGGAGCTGGGCCACGGCACTCGTGGGCACACCAGCTCGAGAAGTGCCGCCCGTGCAGCACAGCTTGTCACTTGCTCCGGCACGCCCCCCCCAGCCTGGGCCGGCGCCCTACTCTGAGCCCCCCTGCTCCCTGGGCATCCCTTCTCCCGGCGCTGCCTTCCGGTTGCGGCTGCCCGTCAGCTCATCTTCCCAGCTCGACTGTGGCCTCCGGAGACGAGGGCTGTGCCGTCATCGCCGTTGTCCTGAGCAGGGGCCTTGGCGAGAGGGACACGCCCCGTGTGTCGAGGGGGCCCGGGGCGGCTGTGGCGGACAGGTGACACAGCTCGTGGTCTTGGGACCGACGTATGGCCCAGTCCCCGGAAACGGGCGTAAAACCCCAGACGAGAGGGTCCAGGGACTTCCCGGGACTTGCCAGGCCAAGTGCGTGTCGCAGCAGGCTAGGGGTCAAGACGTGCCTCATCAAGTCGTCGGGGCAGGCGTCAGGGGTCCCGTCTGGCCTGAGAGGGGCTGTGATGTCATGGTTCAGATTGCTGGATCTTGGCCCTTGCTTTGTTAAGCTCCGATCTGGCCAGGTGGCTCTTTGAGCAATGGCCGCCATGCTTTCCTAGCTTTGGCCCCCTCTCCTACCTTGGGGAGGCGGATCACCTTTCTTACTCTAATTTACTTTCTAAATAAACCATACTTTCATCTAAAAAAAGAGAGAGAGATTGCTGGATCTGGCTGGGTGCGGTGGCTCACGCCTGCAATTCCAGCACTTTGGGAAGTGGAGGCAAGAGAATTGCCTGAGCCCACAGGTTTGAGACCAGTCCAGATAACTTGGCAAGACCTCGTCTCTACAATAAATCAAAAATTTAGCCAGGCATGGTTGCACATGCCTTGGATTCCAACTACTTGAAAGGCGGAGGTGAGCCGGGCTCGGTGGTTCAGCCTGTAATCCCGCGCTTTTGGGAGGCTGAGGTAAGTGGATTGCCTGAGCCCGCGGGTTCGAGACCTGCCTGGGCAGCGAGACCTCATCTCTACAATAAATCAAAAAATCAGCCTGTACTTCCGGCTACTCGGATGGCTGAGTCGGAAGGATTGCGGGAGCCCAGCAGGTCAAGGCTGCAGTGGCTGGGAGCGGCCGCTGCACTCCAGTCTGGGTGACAGAGTGAGACTCCAACTCAAAAAAAAAGAAAGGCTGAGGTGGAAGGATTGCCTGAGCCCAGTGGGTTGAGGCTGTGGTGTCCATGAATGTGCCGCTGCACTCCAGCCTGAGCGACACTGCGACTCCAACTCAAAAAAGCCAAACAAACCAAACAAAACAGACAAAACAGTTTGCTGGATCTGAGGCCAGACTGCCAGAGTTGAAATTTCAGCACACATCAGCCATGTGGCTTTGGGCAAATGACTTAACCTTCCTGTGTTCTTGTTCCCTTACTGCTAAACAAGGAAATTACCAGGAACCACATTTCTTAGGTTGCTATAAGGTTTAAGTTAATATGTCTGAGCGTTTAGACCGAGGCACAGGCCAAGACAGGACTCAGGCTGGGCGCGGTGACTCATGTTTGTTATCCTAGCACTTTGGGAGGACGAGTTGAGAAGCTAGCTTGAGCCCAGGAATTTGAGACCAGCTGGGCAGCATAGCGAGACCCTGTCTCTAAAATCAAAGCAAAACAAAGTTATCTGGTGTGATGGTGTGCACCTGCAGTTCTGGCTACTTGGGAGGCTGAGGTGGGAGGATTTCTTGAGCCTGGGGATCAGGCTGTGGTGAGCTGTGACTGCACCGTCGCACTCCAGCCCGGGCAACAGGGTGAAGCCCTGTCTCTCAGAACACAAACGCTCAAAAGTACTCAGTATGTGCCATCTACTCAGGCAAGCCCAGCCAGGGTTCCCACGTCATCCCAGTTTCCCCGAGTTCAGCTCAGACCCTCGGTGACTGACACATGCGGTCTCAGCCTGCGCCCGTGCCTTCACGTGTACCCCCGGTCTTTCTCGCAGTGAAGCAGGAGCTTGCGTCCGGAGCCCCCTGGCCATCTGGGGTGTGTGCACGGTGGGTCCCCAGCCTGAGCCGCTCCCTGGGAGGGGGCACACGGACTGCTCAGTGCACGTCCTGAGGAACAGCGGTTCCCTTGCGGGCCCACTTGTTCCTGCTGTTCAGATCCGTGTCCCCATGGGGACAGTTGCCTGGTTCTCACCTGCGATATTGCCATCCCTTGAGGTTGCCATCCCTCAGTGCTGTCTGGCAGAGTTTCCTGCGGTGGCCTCTGAGTCCCGCCGTTTAATGTGACAGCATGTGACCGGCGGCACTGAGGGAGCAGATGCGGAACTTCATGTGGTCTTAGGTCCTGAGACTTAAATCGCCATTGGCAACTCCGGTGCCCGTCCGGACTGCGCAGCCCCCAGAGGCTCATGCACACGCACTCCCTCGCCTTGCTGGCTGGATTGAGTGGAGTCTGGGAAGGGGGAAGGTTGCTTTGTGGCAACTTGGTGTTCAGAGGCAAAAGCGGCACCTCTGTATGCGCAGAGAAACTGGGGCTTGGAGCCATGTAGCCCACCCTGGGCGACGCGTGCCTCAGCGGCCGAACCCATGCACTCCCATCAGGGCTCTGGAGGCAGCTCCCTGCCCTCCCCCATGCAGCCCTCCAGGAAGCCGGGGCCCTCTTCCCTCCTGGGGCAGACTTGGGAAGAGGTGTGGGACCGTCGGGGCAGGCCCTTGTCTACCGGGGGCATGCGAGGGCATAAGTTTGTGTGTGGCCTATAAGCATGTGTGAATGTGTGTGTGGCATGTGCATGCGCCTGGTATGTGAGTGCACGTGGCATGTGAGCATGTGTATGATGTGTGCGAGCACGTGTGCCATGCAAGCATGTGTGAACGCACGTGTGGCATGTTAGCGTGTGTGGCTTGTGTGTGTTGCGTGTGAACACGTGCATGGTGTGTGAACATGTGTGTGGCATGTGAGCGTGGGTGACGTGTGCGCACATGTTTGTGTGTGTGCATGCGTGTGTGCCCACGCATGAACAGGCCCTATGTCGTGGCTCCCCAGAGCGATGTGTGTGCACACAGGAGCCGCCAGCAACACCCGGCCCGTCCAGCCCCAAACACGTTTCTCTGGGCGTGCTCAAGGGCTGATGTCGCTTGACAGTCTTTGAGGAAAGAGCAAGGACGCCAGTGCTCTGTTCAGCTGGCAGGGGACAGTGGGAGAGGGGGTGGGTCCCAGCAGCAGGCTCTGTGGGGCTCAGAGACCCACCTGCAGTCTCCCCCAGCCCACCACAATACCATGACCACCGGTGCCTGCCAGCCACGCCAGCTACCAAGGGATCCTGGGGCTCAGCACTGCACATGCAGCCCGTCACTGAGGCCCACGGTGCCCAGAGGGACACGGCCTCCCCTAATCTGCAGAGGCTGCTGCGAGGTGTGGCCGTGCCACTCCTGGGCCAGGGCTGTCGCCTGGGCTCTCCGTGCAGTGACTGTGCCCACCAGTCACATTCCCGCCTCGGCTAAAGTCATCTATGCCGCCACGTCAGACCCGCAGGACCTGGATTCCATGGTGGGGCCGCCTGCTGGTTGCCAGGAAGGACTCTCTCCCTGGCCTGCAGGTAGCCGCCTCCTGGACGTCTCCTCGCACGGCAGGGACCACGCTGGTGCCTTTCCTCTTCTAAGGGCCCGAGTGTCCTCACAAGGGCCTTGCCCTCACCTAAGCATAACTAGCTCCCCTCACATTTACCACGGTCACCTCATCACTGTCCCCCCACGGGCAACGTCATGCTAGCAGCACCGGCCCTGGGTGGCTCTGGGTGGGTGGGCTTGTGGGTCTTTCCCAGACCGACTCTTCTGCGTGCTCCCGCAGGGCTCTGGGGCACCTTTCATGCCATCTACAGCGCCAACTGCTCCTGCCATGGGGTCTCAAGATGCACCAAGGGCAGCATTTGTAGGGGGCTGGGCCGGGGTTGGCGCCCTGGGTGGGCTGCTTGGAAAGATGACCACGAGGGGCTGTGGAACCCGGGGACACCTGCCAGGGGCATGACTGGGGGATGAGGGCCCTTCCTTTGGGTGTCCTGAGTTGCTAACGATCTGTGCTGGGGCCGATGGGTGTCCCAGGCTGTTGGCAAGGGAGGTGGCCCTCAGGGGGTGGGTGGGACAAGGCTGAGGGCAAGAGTCACTCCCGGGGGGATCAGGGCTTGCGCCCCGGCTCCGGCAAGGTAGTCAGTTCCCCTTCCCCTTGCTAGAAGCCCCCAAGCAGTGGCGCCACACAGAACCATATCGGCACACCTGTGGGGAATCACTGCCGGGGATCAGGGCCATACACTGGCTCCTCCCATTGGCCGTCACCGTGTTGGCTGCACGTGTCATGGATGAGGCTCGGAGAGGGCATGCGTGGCCCCAGGTGGCACAGCCGGAATGCGGTGAGGGCAAGGTTCAAGCCGGGTCTGGTGGCGCCAGATCTGAAGACTGGGGTTCCTCTGAGGCGTGGCCACCGCGGTTGTGATGCGGACTCAGCCTGAGGCAGCCCTCCCAGCCCCCAACTGGAGGGATCTCTGCCCTCCAACCCCTGTGCACCTTAAAATCAAAACAGTCCTCAACTCTGAAGTGTGGCATGAGGCCACACCCAGGTCACGCCGCCGCCTCTTGCTCCATATGCCAGATTGTGCCCTGGCCTCTTCCTCCTTCTTTGCTCCTTCTTTGCTGCCTCCCCTCTCCCTCTTCCACGAGCCCCCACCTTCCCGAAGCCCACATGCTGACCAGGCCAGCGCCACGATCTGCAGGGTGTGACGCTGGAAGGACACGCACCATATCCCCTCCCAACCCAGGGTCTGGGATTTCATCCCTTGGCGCTACACCCGTGCCTCGCGCGGCAAGGGCGAATATGCAGAGAGTTGTCGACGCTCGTTGGAACCTTTCTCTTATGAGAAATGGGCAGAGAACAAGAGACGAGACAGATGGTGACCCCTCATCCCACCGGGTCCTCGAAAGGCACATCCGCCCCCAGGGAGCCAAAGGGCTTTGTCTCTTAGATGCACATTCGCCTAGAAAGCCCAAAACAGCTTCCACTGAGCCAGACAGATGGACACAGCAGAGAACGCATCACGGCAGATGCTGGGTGCGCCTGGCCAGTGTGGTTCCCGGGACCTCTACCCTGGAGAGGCGCACAGAAGCTGGAGGCCATGTGTTAGTAACCAGAATGCTCTCGGGCACTGATGGATGTGAGCAACTCAAGATGGGCACTGGTGTTCCATGGCTTCTTTCATAAAGTAGGTGCCTCGGGGCTTCAGTTGGATGCCACGGAATCATGCCAAAACCGGGTACTCCTTCCCTTGCACGTGGGCTCATGCTTTCTTTCTTCTTCTTCTTCCTTTTTTTTTTTTGGAGTTGGGGTCTCCCTCTGTTGCCCAAACTGGAGTGCATTGGCACAATCACAGCTTACCACAGTCTCGAACTCCTGGGCTCAGGCAATCCTCCCACCTCAGCCTCCTGAGTAGCTGGGATTACAGGCATGCACACTATGCCTGACTACTTTTTTGATTTTTTTGTAGACGGGAAGTCTCGCTATGTTGTCCAGGCTGGTCTTGATCTCCTGCCCTCAAGAGATCCTCCTACCTCTGCTTCTCAAAGTGCTGGGGTGACAGGCACGAGCCCCCATGTCCTGGTCTCATTTGGTGGTGACAGCTCTGACCTTTAGGTCAGTCGCTCTGTTGACCCTCAGCGGTTGTCCTCCTCTGGGAGAGATGGTGGACACTCCACTAATCGGTTAAAGATGATAGGGAAAGAAAATCGTGTGGTATAATCGGAAGAGGCAACCACGGGGTCTGTCCTCTCCAAGACCTGAGCGCTTCCAGAAAGAAGTGGGTGTCAGTTTCCATCTGGCTTTTGAGAGGCAGGACAGGGGCCGAGGGAGCAGCTCGCCGCTCGGGG
The DNA here is from genome assembly GCF_000164805.1 of Carlito syrichta. Taxonomy (NCBI): domain Eukaryota; kingdom Metazoa; phylum Chordata; class Mammalia; order Primates; family Tarsiidae; genus Carlito; species Carlito syrichta. The sequence continues at coordinate 554,721 of NW_007050398.1, read as the reverse complement.
CTCAGGCTCCATCTCCCTTGGCCGTGACTCTAGGAGGTCGCTGCAGGTCCTTCTTGCCAGACATGGGCCCGACATGCAGCAGGGGGCTTGGAAAAGAGGCTGCTGGTCTCGAAGGATGATGGGGCGGCCATGGGAAGGTAGCACCAGCACTTTCTGGACAGTTCGGTGGAATGCAAGACCCATGGTCCACAGGGCGAAGCCACATCTCGCAGGCATAGCCCCTCTGGGGCTGACGTCGCTGCGGTGGCACCTGGTTCTGGACTCAGCCTTCGGCTGCCTCTTACCAGGCCTGTTCTAAGAGAGTCGGCCGGATAAGAGGCAGGAGTTTGATGGGATCCCACCGGCTTTAGAGACAAAAACCATAGAGAAAAGCAAACCTTAGTCCCTGAGCCTCTGAGCATTATTGTATGAAGCAGCTCAGGCAACGTGGCAGTCTTGTGCTGTCCCAGCCTCGAGACCACCCAGGCTAGAGTGCAGTGGCACAATATGGCTCACCACAGTCTCAAACTCCTGGGCTCAGGCAATCCTCCCGCCTCAGCCTCCCGAGTAGCTGGGACTACAGACACATGCCACCACACCTGGCTAATTTTCTTTTCTTTTTCTTTTTGGAATTCTTTTTGTAGAGACAAGCTTTCACTATGATGTCCAGGCTGGTCTCGAACTCCTGGCCTCAAGCCATCCTCTTGCCTCGGCCTTCCAGAGGGCTGGGATTCCAGGCTGAACCACCACGCCGGCTTTGTCCTTTCTCTCGATGCTGCCAAACCTTGACCTAGAAAATGCTCGCCCCAGGAGCAGGCAGTCAGCCCCCAGCTTCCCTGCCTTCAGCAGTGCAGGATAAGGGGTGAGAGGTCAGCTCGACCCCCAGCTTACCAGGAGCCCCGGTGCGCCAAACCCAGCTGTGTGCAAAGCTCTGTAGAGAAGGCGTCTGGGGGGCAGCCTGCCTTTTCAATGGGTTGTGTTGACATCATGGGGACGCAGCCTCAGGGGGTGGCTCCCACGGACCCTGAAGGTCTCCCAAAGGCCTCAGCTGCTGGGGCTGAGGAGTGGGGTGAGGGGGTGGGCACCAGGGAAAGCAAGTTCTGTGTGTGTCGGGTGATGGCCTGTCTGTGTCTAGAGCCTCAGGACAGGCCGGTAGCGACACTTAGCTAACAAGACTTTATCTCAACTCCAGGGAGCCGAGGGCCTCTCCCTGTGTGCAAGCCCTAACCCTGATACGTCATGAATGAGGTGCGGGACTGCGTAGACCCGTGTGGGTCATGACCTGCCTCTTGTCTTGGTCTGTTCATGTTGCTGTAACAAAAGCCCCAATTTGGGGCTTATATACAACACGCATGTGCTGCTCCCAGTTCTGACCTGGGAAGTCCAAGGTCAAGGCACCAGCAGACATGGCGTCTGGTGAGGTCGGCCTCCTGGTTCCCCGGAGTGGAGGTGATGAGGGGTCTCTCTGGGGCCTCTTATAGGGGCACCGATCTCTGCCATAAGGGGCTGTGACCTCGTCACCCACTCCCCATCCACCTCCAGATCCCCTCACATCAGTATTCGATCACAACCCGTGAATCTGGGGGAGCGAGTGGACAAACATCCCGTCGAGAGCACCCACCAGCCACCCGCGTCACCATCACGTGTGGCCCCCACTCCCATCTCTGTCTCTTGGTTCCACGTTCCTCCTGTCTGCAGCCAGCAGAGTCATGGCATTTCCTTGGGAAGTCCAGGGCATCCTCTGGATAGCCATGCTTGCACCTCCTGCTTTGTTTGCCACAAGACTTCCCAGCTCCCCGGTCTGTGTCCGCCTCCCACTCCTAGCTCTCAGGTAGGCACCACCATGTCTGCTCACTTGGCCACTTCACTGTCCTGAAACCAAGAGCGACCAGGGCCCAGGAGGAACCAGGGAGCGGGACCCCTTGGTTCCAGAACCCGCTAGTCTCGTCTCTGCAACAGACCCCACCCCGGGCCTTTCAGGGAGCATTTGTGGGGGCTTCAAGTCTGCCCCTCAGCACTGTGGCAGGACAGGCATTGGGGGCCGCGTGCATACATTCCCTCCTTCTAGAGGGGCAGGGAGGAGTCACCTTCGCTCCTTCTTCCTCAGGTGCCCGCAGGACTGAGCAAAGCAGGGGGCGGCACAGCATCTGCTGCCTAAGCCCAGCAGACACACAGAAGCCCCAGGTGGGATGGACCCCAGACACAGCACGTTCAGAGGTGGCCCGTCTGTCTGCTTCTGCGACAAGTGACCGGCTTCCTCGCTCCACTTGAAACCTCCCTGGCCACATGGCTACTTCCTGCTCGCCACTGGGCTTCTCAGACCTGTGCTCTAAACACAGCCTGCCATGGCACCCCATGCTGCTCTGAGTCTTGGCCACCCGGTTTCAACACCCACTGCCAACAGGCTCTATCTCTCGGTGTCTCCTCAAGTCCAGCTGGCCCAGACCATGTGCCCAGCCACACTTCTATGGCTGCTCAGTTGTGATTTTGTGGGTGTATGCCAGAGGGCATGGACTCTGAACAGGGCTGAACACCAACAGGCATCAGGACTGCTGGGACTACCATGGGCGGGACTGGGCAGGGGGCCTTGGGAACTGATGTCCCATGCCACCGTCATCTCTTGGGACTCTTGGGCGCCACTGATCTCGCGGGGACTTCCATAAGCTCTGAGCCGACACTGGCTTCTGTCCCAGGGCCTGTCCACACTAGGCATCGGCTGCCAAGCCATGGTGGCCTGGGACTGCTGTTCTGGCCTGTGGACAACCAGATGAGCCCATGCCCCGAGCCGCGAGGGCTTCTGGGACCACACTGGGTCAGCCCCCAGGACTGCAGGGTCCCTTAGCAAGCAAGCCTCTTCCTCCACCCCACCAGGCGCTGTGAGGGGCCCGGCCGGGGGAGAGCCTCCCATCTAGAACGAGAAGCAGACAGGGTTCGGGGTATGAAAGCCTTTGTCATTTTATTGTACAATAAAAAATCCTAACAGCATATGAACACTCTGTTACCGGCAAAGGCGAAGGACGTACAAAGTTAATTAAAAAACAAAGCATTAAAATAACGGCTCCATTCAAAGCTTCTGCTCAGTCTCTGCCCAGGTGTCCGACGTGGCTTTAAAGACTCGTCGGCCTGGCCTGAGCGTCCCACCCAGAGTCTAAGCCCACACGCGGGCACCTGCACGGCCTTCAAATCACGGACAGCAGTGACTCCAGGGAGGCTGGCTTGCGTAGACGCTGCCAAGTCCAGGACTATCCTCGTCTTTCCTTGACAAGAAGCGGTGGCGAGGGACATGGGACAACGTGACAATATGAAATAATTCCGCGGACAGGAGGAGCTAAGATGTTTTGCTGGATAAAACTGAATTACAAAAGTAACAATTTGGTAAGACTGCCTTTGAATACATTTCTGCACCGTGTTCTGAGGCGCGAGGCTCCATGCGCCTCCCAGCCCCGTGGGAGGGAGGAGGCCCCGACGCCGGGGTCGCCGTGTGCCAGGTGAGGGGTCAGAGACGAGTTCCGAGGGACGTGCTCAAGGGCTGTGATATTTACACCTTTGTCCAAGTCTCCAGCCCACTGACGCCCCCGACTCTGAGGGCTCACACCTCTCCTCTCCTCAGTTTGCGTGTGGGTGGGGTGGGTGCAGACGCAGGAAGAGAGGAGGAGAGACATGCAGGGTCACGGGCAGTGCATGGAGGAGCACGTGTGGCCGCCCTCCGGGATCTGTGAGGGTCTGAACGTGGGAGGGAAGGCAGCGCCTCGATCTCTGGCCTCCATGGCTCTCGTGCGGGGGCGGGCTGTGCAGGGGAGACGGGTCTACTGCGTCTCACGTTTCCCGAGTTTTGCAACCCGCAGGGTCAAAGCAACTCCACGTCTTTCAAACGCATTTGTTTTTGGGACAGCTGCTGCTCTGAATATTCTCCTTTTCAGAAACATCGCCGTCTCGGCAACAACCTCGGCTGGGATACACGAAGAGCTCACCTGTGAGAGCAAGAGGCCTCTCCGTTCCGGGGACACGAACTCGCTGCATTCGGAGGTCACAGCAGAGCCATGGTGGTGTCACCCAAAGCCAATCTTGTTTCAGAAGACTTGGAAGCCCCGGGTCCCCTCATCCATGCATGGGTGTGACCACGAGGCACGCCCTGGCCCCTGAGCTAGGGCCACGCGGTTTACACACATGTACTGTCTCCGAGCAAGCAGCCGTGCTAACCGGGCTGGGTCGGAATCCCTTCTCAGGCCTGGAGGCTGTCTCCAGCACCATGTTGGGTGGGGAGTGGAGGGACCACTGTGGCCGGTCTCCTGGGGCCAGGAGGGCATGTGCTGTTCGAGTGAGGGCATCCTTCCCTCTCCGCGGCCGTGTACAGGGAAACTGCTTCCCTGGGACAGGTTGTACGGGGCTCCCGGAGTGATGGGCAGTTCCAGGCTGAAGGAGGGGCCTTGTTTTTTTATTCATTGGCTGATTGATTGATTGAGTCAGGGTCTCACTCTCTCACCTAGACCGTAGTGGAGTGGCACAATCAGGGCTCACTGCAGTCTCGACCTCCTGGGCTCAGGTGATCCTCCTGCCTTGGTCTCCCGGGTAGCTGGGACTACAGGGGAGTACCACCCTGCTCAGCATATTTTTAACATTTTTTGGCAGAGATAGGGTCCCGCTATGTTGCCCAGGCTGGTCTCGAACTGCTGAGCTCAAGTAATTCTCCTAACGCAGCCTCTCAAAGTGCTGGGATTATAGGCGTGCACCACCACACCTGGCCCAGTTCCTTGAGGTTTTGTCCCCTTGTGCCCCTTCCTCTGAGTACTAGCCCCCAACAGCAGCCCCGCAGGTGGGGTCAGTCTTGGGAGGGGCATGCTTATATTTCATACCTGCCTCCAATGGCCCCTGACCCAGAATGGCCACCCACAGGCAGATACACCGGACCAATCAGAGCCCCGAGAATTCGCCTTGGGGGCACAGAGGTGCTGGTCAGAGTGCAGTGAGGACTCAAGGGAAAGGCTGTGCCGGGGGGAACTGGGGGGCCTTTTCAGCTGCGTCTGCACAGACAGAAGGCTGGTCGGCAGGAGAAGCCAAGAGCTGAGTTGGTGTATGAAGGGAACAGGGCTGGAAGCCGTGGGAGGGGGAGGGAGGCGGGGCGAGGAGGGCATATTTCTGCCACACCGTCCTCAAGCTAGTGGGAAGGAAGGGGTTGACAGTCCTTGCCTGGGACACCTTCGAGACTGGCCAGAGCTGCAGGACCTAATTTCCAGCACTCAGACTCCAGCCAGGCATTGCTCTGAGCTACATACCCGCCTTTCTCTAAGCGATCTGGCTGTATTTGGGAGATAACTCCCAAGGACTTTCTGGTGCATGGTTGGAAGAGTTTAGGGTTGAGTCCAAACCCTGTCCTCAAAGTTTTAAAACAACACCTGAAATACCGTTCATCCAGTGAGAGTGCCTGTGTGCTGAGCAGCAAAAAGGAAGCTGATTTCTGTGTCATCAGTGCTTACGTCTTTGATTCATTTCTCTGATTTCTGCCTGTCAGAAAAGCACTTCTCTCCATCGGGCATTCAGATTCCTCACCGCCTCCATTCTTCTCGTTCAGGTTTTTTTCTCTGTTTTTAAAACCACAGATCTAACCATTGCCTCACTTTCATCAAGGCTACTCATAAATTACACACCCTCCCGCTGAGTTCGTAAATGAACACACCCAGGGCAAAACTTCTCCTGGGATCAGAGAATGGATTCTCACATCATCCACCCGGAAGAGGAAGCTCTCTGCTCTGCAGGTAGCAGTACCATCTTGTCACCGCACAAGCCTTGGCTCATGGGCACTGGGCCACGCCATAGACTTTTCTGCTCCTGCAGTTCTGGCCCCTTCCCAACACTGCACGTACATCTGCCACCACACAGAGCAAAGCAATCGAGCCATCCCTACCTGCCTGTCTGGGTCCTTGGTACTGAGAGAGGAATTCACAGGCTTGTGCAGCAGCTGAGGACACCGTTTCCTTGGTGGTACTCTCTGGGAAAAGTTAAAATGCATTTATTGCTTTATCACAAATGCAGAAAACTCACATCAAAACTAGTGCCGGGAACGTTCATTATGCCACAGATGCACCGTCCTCAGCACACTGGACCTGCATTCCTCACACAGTCAACCATCCTTGGAACATGATGGAGTCCCTCCCGCGACCCTTGTCCCTCTTCCAACTCCCAGGCACAGCTAAAGACATGTGTCACTGGGAGCCCGCAGGAAGCAGGGTGACACAGAAAGCAAGTTGGATCACAGATTGACAGGTGGGCTCCTGCCCTCGGGACTCTTGCCTCCTCCTCCAGGGCACCCGAGGGTCTCTGTGCCTTCTGTGACTGTCAGCATGGATTCATGGTGGCTTCCCCAGGATCTCGGAGCACCCACGTGGAGCTTAACTCCCGCAAGGCACTTCTAGGCATCTGCCTTTCACAGAAAATCCAGCAGGGGTGGCCATGTTGCACTTGCAGGAAAACACGTGCTGATTGGTTTCCTTCCGACTCAGGGTCCTGCTCTCATCTGGTTTCGGGAGCTCATAGGGTCTGCTTCAAGGGAGGATCCGGTTAGATACGCCACATTTTCAGCAATCTCAACACTTCCTGAAAATCGCCGGGACACCCACAGCCCAGACACTCTCCTGAAACACATACCCATATCTCCATGACACCAAGGTCTTGAAACGTCATTGTCATGTACAGCCTTTCCAGGCATTCCCAAGGGGTCAACATGCTGGGTGGACGTCAGGGCACTGATGAAATAGTGATGGACTTGATGATGTGGAACGATGGGGATGACGGGGTCGGACTCACCCATCTGCACGAAAAGGCCGAGTTTCTTTGACTCTCTGTTTGTTCCAGGGCATCAAATGCCTGGTGGACAGACGTCGGTCAGCATGGCTCGACCCATTGCATTGTCCTGCACTGTCCACAGCGTGGTGGAAGCAGATTTGGGTTCTGGGCCACAACACCTCCCTTGGTAGAAATATACCATATATACACATGGGATTACAAAAATACATTTTATTTATAGCTGTTTTCTTTTTAAGTAACAAAAAGCGAATGCTATGGAAGAGCAACCAGCACACCAAGAGGACACCACCTAAGGAGCTTGCTTGCAGGTTCCTCTCGGAACATTCCAGAAGGGCCAATTTGCCACCGAGAAGGAACAACGGCTTCTTTGAAAAGTCTGTGCTTGGACGGGTTGAATCTGATCAGTCCATTTCTCATCTTCTCTCCACAATCACGTGTCTGCCTTTTTCTTCCAGCAAAGACCAAAGAAACTTGTGGAGACAACATAAGATGTGCTCAGAAGGATGGACGTGTGAAGCTGGTGACCCGTGGCAGATGGGCTCTGACCCCCAGGACACCGGAGCAGCCCCCCACAGCAGGGGAGGAACCCGGCGACCCGCTCCCACAACACACTCAGTGGCCGTTCCGCCGACATGGACGGTGGTTGGCAGCGGTGCTCGGACTGCAGGGTCCGCTGGCTGGCGCTCTTGGGGCCGACTCGCCATGCCAGAGGGGCGGCTTGCGACCTCTTGGCCACCGTGGCCACTTGCCATTTCAGCATCCGTTCACTGCGGGGACCTGGCCATCTCCACACACTACTTATGGGTTATTTACACAAATGTGGTTCAGATTTTCTGCATCCAGAAGCTTCTGTACACAGAGGCTGCAGCCTGGGGAGATCATGGGTTTGCCGCCCATTTCCAGCAGGGATGGGTCACTGCTTCCTTTGCAGCGTGGGCGCTGGACCTCACGGCTGGAGAGACCGAAGTTTTCCTTTAAAAGTCCATGCATCGACGACCCCAAAGAGAGAGCTCTGTCCTCAAGCCACCCTCCAAGCAGGGCAGACAAAAGCCTCCACAAATGACTGTGTTTCTTCTGCAGGGTCCCAAAAACTCTCAGCACAAACTCCCCTCAGCGAGAGCATCACTCACAGGGGACTCGGTTTCCAAAGCGGCGACACCTTTTAAAAACGCTGTTGGTAGAAATCCCCCGGCCCTTCCTTCCCCTCTCTCGGCCTCTGTTTAACTAGTGGGGACACCAGTGGGAGGCAGGACTATTTACAGGCACAGCCTCGGCCCGACTGCCATCCGACTCAATTGACTCTGGACGTGAGCCTTTAGCAGGAAGGGGCTCAAGGTCCTCGGCTGCAGTCAGCGTCTCCCTCAGACAAGAGAGGGTTTAGTGGCGACAGCCATGGCCGGAGGACACGCGGGACAGTTGGGCGCTGCACCCACACGCCTGCACGGCCCCTGACACGGAAACAGAACTAACATGCAGAGGTCACCGGAGGTGGGAGCCACATCCTCTGCCCCCCGGTGTTTACGAAAACGTGGTGTGGGACAGGGTCTGGAGCTGGTGGTGCCCTTCGCAACCAAGGCTCCACAGGGACACACCCACCGTTCAGTCAACCCAGCAGGACAGCAGACCCAAGGCCCACGTGGGGACTTCCAACGCACAACCCGGGGGTTAGTTCAAGAATCCAGTGCTCGGGTGCTTCCTGTTTCCCAGAAGCCCCACGGGTCACTGTGTCCAAAGCCGAGGGTGGGAAGGCGTTCACCGTCCAGGACGCGGGTGCCACCACCCCGACAGAGAAGCCCGCGGGCCACGTGCCTGGAGCCTGGAAGCCCGGGGCCCCGCGGGCTAGACCTGGAACTCGAACATGTCCGTCTGCTTCTTGGCCAGCTTGGCCACCTCCTCCCGGATGGCCTTCACGAGCGCCGCGGTGGAGATGTTGGTCAGGGGCGCGTCGGGAGGGTCGGGCTCCGCCAGGCTCTGCTGCGAGCCCGCCACGGAGGGCGCCGGGGCCTGCTCAAGGCTGGGGTGGAGGCCGGTCGGCTGGCTGTACTGGCGGGGAAGCCTGGACGGCGAGCTGGGTGGGTACCGTGAGCGGGGGTAGGCCTCGATGTACCCCGGGAGGGGAACCTGTAGGGGAGAGAAGAGGCGGCCGGCATGAGGAGGGAGCTCGACTGGCAGGGAGGCGGGGGACGGAGGACAAGCAGAGGGAGGCCAGGGCCACTGTGCGTTTGGGAAATTGGGAGTCTGGACTCACCCGACATGCTGTTGGGAAGCCCCAAATCAGTGTAAATTTTGCTGCAGACAGCAACAGGTCATCTGAGTCCATGTCTGAATCTACTGGTTACCTTCGTTTCTATTTGTTCAGAGACAGGGTCTTGCCCCGTCCCCTAGGCTGGCATGCACTGGCCTGGTCACAGCTCACTGCAGCCTCGACCTCCTGGGCTCAGGTGATCCTCCCATCTCAGCCTCCTGAGTAGCTGAGACTACAAGTGCATGCTACCATGCTTGGCTAATTTTTTTTTTGTAGAGATGGGGGTCTCACTGTGTGGCCTAGGCTGGTCTCGAACTCCTGGGCTCCAGGAATCCTCCTGCCTCAGCCTTCCAAAGGGATTATGGGATTATGGGCGTGAGCCGCCGCACCCAGCCCATCTTTCTCTTAATCAAAAGCAGCTACTAGGAAGCTGGTCCTTTCTCACACTGGGGGAGGAACAGGGTGGCCCAGCCATCCTGTTGGGAAGGTCAGGTTTGCCATCATCTTTAAGGCAGTAAGAACCCACAGGTGTCTGGATGTAGCTTCACGTCTGGCTAAGGTATTGTCTGTAAGGATCTTGAGGGAAGGGGTCAAGGTTTTGGAAAATACTCCCCTGATCCCACAGAACGACTGTGTCACACTCCTGGAGTGAGGAGCTGTCAAAGCTGCGGTTTACGGCCTGGTCACAGATTGCCTACACTTCAAAAGGATTTTTTTTTTAGGTTGGAGTCTCACTCTGTCGTGCAGGCTGAAGGCCAGTGGCATGCTCACAGCCCCGCAGACTCGACCTGCTGGGCTCAGGCGATCCTTCTGCCTCAGCCTCCCAAGAAGCTGGATCTACAGGCATGTGCCACCACGCCCACCGAATTTTTATATTTTTGTAGAGATGAGTTCTTGCCAAGTTACCCAGGGTGGTCTCCAATTCCTGGGCTCGGGCAATCCTCCTGCCTCTGCCTCCCAAAGTGCTGGGATGACAGGCGCGAGTCCCTGTACCCACCCAGCCAGGCGGCTCTCCTTGTTTGCTGGCTTGGCTCACCCACTGCCCCGACGGGCAACTCAGAGGCAGCTGTGGGTGTGAACACCCGGGCCAGAGCAGAGTGCCAGGTCCCCTGGGCCACACACTCCGGCCCTCGGCCAGAGGCCAGGTAGGAGGAGTCTGAGGCTCTCTCTGCAGGGTGACTCAGCTCTGGGTGTCCAAGGCTTCATGTCCTGGCCCTTCATCCAGAATTCGACAGCACTTTCCAGCCACAAGAAACACATGATCGAAAGCTTTGGAGCCAGACAGGCACGGGTTTGAATTCCGGCCTCGGCACCTGCTCACTAGCTGTGTGGCCTCAGACATGTCACAGCACCTGGCCGGGCCTCGGTTGCCTCATCTGCAAAATGGGAGTAAAATGATAAAGCCATCAGGGGAATCACTCCTGCCTGACAGGATTGTGGTGAGGACTATACAAGCTCACACAAACAAGACATCGAATGCGGTGTCCGGTGCCTAGAACATTCCCAGCCATTTCTGAGGACAGAAATGTCCTTGGCTGAGGCCACCCAGCGGGGGACATGTGAGCCTGGCTGAGGAGGAGAGTCTCCAGGCCTGTGGCCGAGGGCCTGCTGACCACGCGGCTCTGCAGCAGCTGACTTTGGCCACGGGGGAGTTGAGGTAATGAACACCCGGCCTCAGCCTGTCCCTGCTTCCCCGGCGCACCCCGCGGGCAACATCCCCCGAGGAGCAGGAGGGCTCTCACCGAGTCGGCCCACTGGCTGGGGAGCTCGCTCTCCCCCGCATAGGACACCCAGGCCTGGCTCCGGTAGGAAGGTGGCGTCGGGATGAAGTAGCCGGTGAAGCCAGGTCTGCTGGCCGCTGGGATGGCGAACACAGCCGGCACCGTGTTACCTGGCAGGGAAGACAGCGAGGTCAGCAGAGGCTGGTCTCCGGGGCCTGGCCGTCCGGGAGCCAAAGAAGCCGGTGTCCCAGGCTCCCTGGTGCTGCTGGGTTTGAAGTCGCACTGAACCAGGACCCACTTGAGGGAGCTTGCTACGGGCTGTGACATTCGCTGGGGGAGACAGCTGTGTGTTTCAGGGAGGGGGACCCTGGCCATGACGGCTGAGACCCCAGGGAGGAGGGTGGGAGGTGGTGGGGGGAGCCTGGCCCCTGCTCCGTGGAGCTCTCTGTCCCCGAGGCCGAGCAGGCTGGAGTCCAGCCCTTCCTTCCTGTGCCCGGTGGGGTCTGCACACGCCCAGGGGCAGGGACAGCTTTCGCTAACATCATTAGATGCAGCCTGTGCTCCAAGTGCCCTGGACCTGTCTCCTCCCTCAGAGAGGTCGTGGGGGGTCCAGCCGGCACCCTGCCCACTGGGCTGCCTCTGGCTTGGGGGAGGGCGGTGCTGGGGAGCAGGGAGGATGCTGGCCCTGGCCCTGGCCAGGGGGTGCGAGGCCTTACTAACCTTCCCAGTCCAGGGAGGGCATCGTCTGCCAGGCTCAGCTCCTCCGTCTCTCCCCAACACCTCTCAACATGTGTCTTTTTAAAGGGCCAGGTATTTTTTTTTTCTTTTTTTTTTTTTAAATCAGTCTCATTGTCGCCCAGGCTGGAGTGCAGTGCCACGCTCACGGCCACCACAGCCTCGGCCTGCTGGGCTTAGGCAATCCTTCTGCCTCAGCCTTCCAAGTAACTGGGACTACAGGCATGTACCACCATGCCCGACTAATTTTTTTATTTATTGTAAAGACAAGGTCTTGCCAGGCTGGTCTCCAACCCCCAAGCTCAGGCAATTCTCTCGCCTCGGTCTCCCAAAGGGGTGGGATGACAGGCGTGACCCACTGCGCCGGGCTAGCCAAGCGTGGTTTTAAAGGGCGCAGGAGAAGCACCAACCGGAGTGGCCTCACTGGTGGGCTCTCTGGACTCTGTGGATGCTTGGATCCGTGTTGGCAACTGGGGCCTGCAGCATAGCCTAAAAGGCGTGGCTTGAACAGACAAAAGACCAGCTCGGTCTGGCGAAGGCCTCAGCTTCATTCCAGCATAGTCTGTGACGGCAAAGCACTGGAAATCCCTGTCGCGTCCACTGACAGGGAAAGGATGGTGTGGCTTGTCATGTTCAGGACACAGGGTGGTGTGCAGGGACAGCCTGGTGCCAGGCGGGTGTGTACAGCCTGGCGATATCTGGAAAGCCATATGGGACCAAGGAAGCTGTGTGAGGGGAAAGATATGAAGTGTGTAACCCGTTAATGGGTGCTGCCAGAGTGGGCATGGATGTAGCCAGGAGGTGACCTGTCATGCAGGGCTGTGGTCCCCTCCGGGGAGGGGAGGAAGGGAGTGGGCGCCTTATCTGGAAGGCTTAAGAGATGAAATGGCAGAAGGCCTCACCGAGGCCAGGCACATGGCGCCAGCTTGGGTGCAACCTGGGATTGTGTGGATTTCAGCGGCCCTTGGAGTCGGGGCTCCTGGGGTCAGGGAGGCTGTCCTCCGTGGCCTCGACTCCCGGGGTGGCACACAGAGGGGGCTTGGAGGGGAGATGCGGGCTGGCTCACCTGAGTAATTCAAGGCCGACTGGTCCAGCTGCGCCATGGACACGGGGCCTCGGGACACCTGTGCGAAGGGGGCGCCGTCGTGCAGCTGGGCGGGCTCGGGCCCCGCGGACTCCGCCCCTCTGCTCTTGCTGCCGATGTCTGAGGTGGACCTGGGGGTAGAGGGGCTGTGTCACTGTCGCCCCGACCTCAGGTGGCAGGAGGGGTGCCCCTGCACCCTCGGGCATGGGCAGCTGCCTCTAAGCCCCTAAGGGTGGGTAACATCAGTGGCCCGGCTGGAGTCATTTTAGAGGCTAAGGGTCAGCCTTCCCCTAGGGCTGCTTTGGCTGGGGAGTATTGAGTGTTCCCCCTCTCCACGGGGGAAGCAAAGCAATTGGTTGTGCGGGCTGGCCTCAGTGATGACATCATTGGCAGCCAATGAGAAGGCTTCGTTGGGTCACCCCACTCAGGGACAGAAGTTTGTTTTTTTTTTGAGCTGGAGTCTCACTCTGTCTCCCAGGCCAGAATGCCGTGGCACGCTCATGGCCACCCCAGTGTTGACCTGCTAGGCTCTAGCAATCCTTCCGCCTCAGCCTTCCGGGTATCCGGAACTACAGACGCACAGTACCACGCTCGGCTATTTTTTTAATTTTATTGTAGAGATGAGGTCTCGCCAAGGTACCCGAGCAGGTCTCAAACCTGCGGGCTCAGGCAATCCACTCGACTCGGCCTCCCGAAGTGCTGGGATGACAGGATGAGCCACCGAGCCCGGCCAGAACTTCTTTAACATTTCTTTTTGGTGCTCGGGCAACCAGAGAGCCAGGCCCCTCCCCACAGCCTGTGCCTATGTGCTCCGTGAGCCCACAGAGAGGACCTGGCTCTGCCCAGCGGCGTCTCCGGTTCAGGGGGTGCCCGGCCACAGGCGGTTTCCCGAGCAGGCATCACCTGGGCCTGAGGCAAATTCACAGGGACTTCAGGCTCCCAGAATCACAGAGGGAGGGAGGTAGGGCGGCAGCTGCAGAGGGCAGGGGCTGGTGGTCCACAGGGCACCTCCACAGGCGAGCAGAAGGCAGCCACAGCAAGAAAGGGAGAGGGAGGCACGAGTTGGGCTCCAGCTCCCAGCATTCAGGCCCATCTCCTCATCTGTGTCCGGGGCGGGGGCCAGTGGGTGGATGGCCTCACGGCCAAAAATCTCCTGTCTAGCCTGCGTCCATGGGCAGCGCGGTGCCCCCTGGTGTTGGGCACGGCCAGCGGGTGGTGGGGAAGGGTATGGGAGGAGACCGCGGGGTGAGGGAAAGCAAGCCTCTTTCGAACGGCTGATGGGGGCCCTCCCACCCGGAGCTCTGGGGAGTGAGGCCCCCCCGCTGTCTCTGGAGGCCCAGAGAGGAGGATGTGATAGTTTGATGACATGGCGCGTGGCGGTGGGGGGGGTGCTCGGGTGGGGTCTCTCTTCTCCCTTCTCCCTTCTCCCCCGACCCTCCTTCGCCTGTTCCTGCCGCCCTGGCTTCCCACATTCTGTTCCAGGCCCTGCTGCTTGTTCAGAAAACCCTTCCCACAAAGGCCCGAGTCCTGCTTCCTCTCTTCAGAGCCCTGTGGGGGAGTCCAGGGCTTCCAACGGCCTGTGGCCCCAGCGCTCCAGTTCCATAATCAGGCTCAACAGGCCGGCAGGTGCTAGGGCCTTGCGGTGGGAGCCCAGCTGCTGATTTGTACCCACCCAGCCGGCGAGGCTGACTCCGCGCAGCTGCACGTGCTCAACCTGGGCAGTGCGGGCAGGGCTTTTCCTGGGGAAAACTCCATTTTTCCCCCATTTTTACCAAGTTGGACTTGTGGTGCGCACACAGGGCGTGGCCAGCACGTCTTGGAAGGCTGGGGCAGGAGGGCAGGACTGTGGTCCCTGCATACCCCGGGCCCGTCCAGTCGTTCCCAGTGCTCCTGGCAGTTTCTTGTCTGCCCTTATGGCTTGTCACACCCTACGGAGCCAGGAGAACGTCTAATGTAGGGGTCACAGCAGACACACCTGATGGCAGACGTTTCAGCCACTCCCTCCTGGAAGGCCAGAGGTGGGGGCCACCCAGGCATGCCCCTCCCCATTTCCCAGACTCCACCCTTAAGTGGCACGCACGGCAAGAGGCATGTGCCACAACCACTGGGAAGACCACTGCTGGAACTGGTTTAGAGGCTCAAGGTCAGGCTACGGAACTTCAAGGTCAGGACTCTGGATTCTCAAGGACTTCCTATTTTAAAAGCCGTGCATGGTGGGGGCCCTCTGCCATCCCCACTTTCTTCATGGGCCTCTGGTGCCTGCACTGGTAACGCGCCCTTGAGCAGGCAGAGCTCGAGGACGAGCCTTTTCCAAACATTGCCAGCAAAGCAAAGAAAGGGAGGTGTTACCGCCTGAGAGACGCCACAGCTACAGGGCCGGTCCGGGGAGGCACGGGCGGCGGGGGCGAGCCCATGACCATCTCAGGCAGCTGTGAGAACCGGTAGGCCTGCGGGGAGACAGTCAGAGGGATGGTCACCCCAGGGCCGACTCTCCTCCCCGCCCACCTTCCTTGTGGCTTCCAGCCCCCTCTCCCTTCTCCTTCCCCCAACGCCCACCACACTGGGCCAGGTCGCTGCATCACGGTGCCTCGGCCTGGACCACCAAGGCCCCTCCCGCCTCACCTCGGGCTCCTCCCCGACTGGAGTAGTGCCTTCCTTCCCATCAGCCCCCAGCCTGCTCTATCTGTCCCTGTGTTGCTTTCCATGGTGGCAAGGATCGCGCCTGGCTACGTTGCTGCTTGCGTATTTACAGCCTGCCACCCACAAGACCACAGTAAGGGCAAGGGCTTGTTGTCAGCGGCACCCTCGTGCCTGGAGATGACAGATGGTAGGTACCTATTAGGTGGATGAATGAATGAGTGAATCATGGAGTGTATTTTTCATTCTTTCTCAGGGACAACAGGCTTTTCTGGGGGTGGGGTGATGAATTTGGAGTCAGACGAGTGGACCACAGGTCCTTAAGCAATTTGAGTGACATTTCTGGACCCCAGTATCCTCTTCTGAAATGGAGACAACATGCTCCAAGCGCTGCTGAGCAGATCGGGCGAGTCCATGTATGTGAGCACTGTTCAAAGAGAAGACGCTGGACCTGCCACACAAGTGCAGACTTTATGACATGCGAGGGACAAACAGAAAATGAACAGAGACTGGCAGGATTAGGGAGAGCCAAACCGCAGCCTCCCAGCAAGAGAAGGTTGAGAAATGCTCTCTGGGAAGACAAGCTGGCAGGGGTTTCCTGTCCATCTCTCTCTCTGGGTACCACGACTGCCACATGTCTCCAGGGGCAGATGGCAGGACTCTATTTTTTTTTTGAGTCAGAGTCTTCCTGTTGCCCCCACTGGAATGCAGGGGCACACTTTTCATGGTCATCTCACCCTCCATCTGCTGGGCTCAGGCGATCCTTCTGCCTCAGCCTTCTAAGGAGCTGGAACCACAGGTATGCACCACCACACCCTGCTGATATTTTGATTGACTGTAGAGATGAGGTCTCGCCAAATTGCCCAGGCTGGTCTTGAACCCCTGGACTCAGGCAATCCTCTCGCCTCCGCCTCCCAAATTGTTGGGATGATAGGCATGAACCACCACACCCAGCTGGATGGCAAAACTTTAAACTGAAGGCCTCAGCACAGGGAACCTACAAATAGGAGTCTGTTTTTATGTTTTTGAGTCAGGGTCTCACTCTGTCATCCAGGCTGGAGGGCAGTGGCATAAACACAGCTCACTGCAGCCTCGACCTCCTAGGTGCAGGCAATCCTTCTGCCTCAGCCTCCGAGTAGCTGGGACTACAGGCATGCGCCCGGCTAAGTTTTTGAGTTTTTGTAGAGATGTGGTCACACTATGTTGTCCAGGCTGGTCTCAAACTCCTGGGCTCAAGAGATCCTGCTGCCTCAACCTCCCGAGTAGTTGGGACTGTTCCTGGTGCTGTTGATATGAATTTACGTCTTTGCAAATTCTGTTTCTGAATGATGTATATCCAGTGTATAAACTGAATAAAAATACAAAGTAGAGAATACTAGTCAAAGTGGTGTCTGGGGCAAATACTGGACATGTCTGCGACTTTTAGCTGTATTGTGAAAAAGGTGACAATTTAGAAAAGTCCATTTCACTTGTGTTTAGTGACAGAAGTTTGCGGCAACCACCTTCAAATTTTTAAAATTTTTACCCATTCTCAGTATTAGGAAAGCGAAAAATTTGCCAACCTCAAATGTGTTAATAACTCCAGGAAGCTCCATGTATCCGAAGCAGCATAAAAACAATGAAACACACACCTGGATACATTGTTGTGAAACTGCAGAACACCAAAGGCAAAGAGAGGATCTTAAAGGCAGCCAGAGAGAAAAGGCACACCACCCACAAGACGGCGCAGGTGGATTGAAGATGCCTTCTCTGTAGCACTCAGGGGTCACGGAGGCAAAGGTGCACAGAAAATCAGGGTCAGCCCAGAAGTGTGTTGGTGATGCTAACTTTCCAGAACAGAAACGAGAGAAAACACCTGCCAGATCTAGAAGTGCTGACAAAGTCGGCCTGGATGGTGGCACTACTGAGCTGTGCCTCTGCTTTCTGAGGATCTGTGTACACCGTGTATGGCAGGAGAATTTGGGGAGCCAAGACTACAGCTCCATAGATCCCATGCTCCCTGGAGGTTGGAACCACATCTGCTTGACTAAGCAAGGTGTCCTTCGCCTGGAGTGCTGGGCGGCCACCTTCAGGAGGAATGGCATGTGAGCCAGAAGGACAGACACCCAGGCTCTCGTCTCGCCTCAGCCATTCATATCTTGGACATGTTATACAGTCTCTCTGAGCCTTGTTTTACTTTTCTTGTGACATATGACACCAGCTCAGTTCATGGGCTTCCGAACATCTCCTTGGCTGTGGAACCATTCTGATAGCCCCTAGGACGCATTTGGCTGAAGTCCTGGTGAACTCGGCCCTCAGCTCCCTGTCTCATGACCCTGGGACCTCCCCAGACCCTTAGAGTTTGCAAATCCTTGTCCTGACGCCCTTCCAGCTTTTCACTCCATGGTTATCAGCAAACCCACACACAAGTCACATCTTTTCCGACACAGAGAGAAGAGGTCTGCAGTCCTGTCCTCCCTCTGGCCTCTCCTACTGCTCAACATACGAGGCAGGCCATCTGTTTTTATCTCTGGCTCTTGGAGGCCTATTCAGAAGTTGACAGTTTTCCAACCGAGAAAGGGCTTTCCCCACCATGTCTATCCCACAGCAGTTCACCAAGAGAACCCGTGAAAAGCTCCGAAATTCTGATGAGCACCCAGGGAATCTCCTGCCTGGAAGATTCTGCAAGGTACAAAACAAGACCATGCGTCGGACAGATGAGCCCTCTGGGCTGAATCCTCGGGGTCGTGGGGCAGCCACAGGGCCACACAACAAACAGGCAGCCTGGGCCATGAGCTCACGGGCCAGGGATGCCTGTTGTGTCCTCCCACTGCCTCGTGAGGTTCCCCATGGCTCCGAGCCCTCCGTTTTAGTGTTCTAGTGCCTTCCTTGAGGGATTCGGCTCTCTCCCGGCTGCCTGGGAACTGAAATCCCATGGGAAGCTACTACACGAAACTGTCACCAGGTCCTACATTCCCAGTGCTGTGATGGTGACGGTGAGGTGTCCAGCCTGGGGCCTGAGGATGCCCTCTCTTGGGGTCCCTGCCCTCTGGCCAGGAAGGAGATCGGTGACTCGGAACTGAAGACTGTCTTTGTACCTGGGCTTGGGTCTCTGAGGCTGGTGGAGGTTGGTGGGAACCGGGCATGCCTGGAATCGGACAGGCTCTGGGCTTGGAAGAGTGGGTGGAACGTGGAAGAAAGGGGGGTGACCACAGTCTGTTCAGCGTTCCGGTCCCGGGTGCCCCTGGGTGGCAGGTGAGGGGCTGGGTCCTTTCCAGCAATCCCAGGGGAGAGTGAGCCCAGACAGTGTGAGGCCTCGGCAGGAGGCACGGAAGAAGCCAGGGACCGTGAGACTACTCTGCCCAGAGGAAGGAGAGCCGGGCTGCAGGGGACGCCCGGGGCCATTACCTGGGGCCCAAGGGGCTGTGTCCTGTTCGCCGGAGGCCTGGGAGCCCATCGAAGGTGGGAGTCCAACAGACAGGGGCCCCACGTCTCCTCTGGGAAGGCCAGGCAGCAGCAGGAGCACAGCAGGCCTGGCTTCCCAGCCCACAGGAGGTGGGAGGTGGTGGGGTCTCACCAGAAGGCTTGGACGTCCCGGGGAGTGATGCCCGAGGGGGAGGACACTGTTAGAGAGGGGAGGAGGCAGGAGTCTGTGTGCTGGGCGGGGAGAGAGAGGAAGTGAGAGGAGGAGAGGAAAGAGAGGACGAGGGAGAGAGGGAGGCGGTGAGAATAAGACAGAGAAAGGAAGGAAGAGAGAGACAGAAAGAGAGGGGGAGAAAGAGAAAGAAAGAGAAAAAGGGAGGAGGAGGGAGAGTAAGACAGGGACAGACAGAGAAAGAGAGAAAGAGGGAGCAGAAAAAGAAAAAAGCGGGAGGAAGAGAGAGGAGAGGGGGGAGAGGGTGGGTGGGTGGGAGCCCACTCAAGCAAGGGAGGAGGAGGAGGTCTGGCCAAGCAAGGTCTGAAGGAGGAGGTCTGGCTACCCTGCCTGAACCGCCCCCCGAGACATTTGGGGACAAGGACTTTTAGGGGGTGCCAGCCGGAGCGGTCAGACAAGGATGAGCTGGGACCAGATACTGCAGCCCCACCCCCGGGCGCCCCGAAAACAGTCTGAGCCGATAGAGACCGAGGGGGGGAACACAGAACAGGAAGGTCCCCTTTCTGGCCACTGGGTTTGGGGCCAAGCTCCGCGGTCTCTCCCGAAGACTCCCTCTCCCCACTTTCCTGCCCCAGCCTGGCCCATGCACAGAGCGTGGCCACCTTCCCGGGTTTCTGAGAGTCGGACAGCGCGTCAGCAGTGGTGTCAACCCCTGCGGGATCCCCCCTTCACCAGGCCGCCCATGATTGAGGACAGCCGGAGTGGACAAGGCCCCAGAACAGCAGGCCAGATGGGGCCCAGAAGACACTCCAACTTGACTCGGACAAACACGAGAACGCAAGGAATGGAACATTCCTTTCCTTCTCCTTTTTTGGGTAAAGACAGGGTCTCACTATGCTGTCAGGCTGGCCTCAAGCTCCTGGGCTCAAGCGATCCTCCCCCCTCAGCCTCTCAAGTAGCTGGGTCTGCAGCCGTAGACATGTGACATTTCTCGAACCCAAGTGTTGTGGCAGAATCAAGCTCATTCCTGACATGTCGTGCATTTCATCATTGACATTGACATTGACACTGACATTGGGGGGGTTGCTTGTTTTCAGGGGGAGAGGAGGAAAAAGACTAACATTTCCAGCTTTGCCCCACTGGAGATGCCTGCCTTGCTGGGGTGAGGACTGGAATGAATGGTCCCTGCCACCAGTGAGCTTCCTTGGGAGAGGATCATGCCCACACCTGGGTGTGGGATTCTCGCCCAGCCTGAGGACACCCCACAACTCACTTTGGCTTTGAAGTCAGGCAGCTCCAGGTCCTAATTAACATCCAGCCACTTATATCCGTATCAACGTGGGCATGTTTCTTTCCTTCTGCACGCCTTGGTTTCCTCATTGAGTCCTCTGGGATCATCGTGACCTCACAGGGTGGCTGTTGGATCGGAAGGGATCAGGTCTACACAGCGTGGCTTAGTGTCTGGTGAACAGAGCCAGCTGTCTTTCCTGCTGTTCCAGGTGGGCCCACCTGTCAGGAGGGTCTGCGGAAGGTGTGGCTTGAGCCCTGTGGTCTTTTCCAAACCCCCCTCCTCTGTGCCAGCAGGAAGGCTGTAGGACATTTCCGTTCTTGGCGCAGGCTGTTAGGACTGCCGTCAAGATTAGATGGGTCATTAGGTTGGAGCTTGAAGTCGTCACAGATCCCAGCAGTAAAATAGGACCAAGAGTCTTGGAAACCACAGTGTGGACCCCAGGCTGCTGGCAGGGGCCTCTTCTGGGACACTGACACCCTGGGCCTGCCTGGCGGGCTGAACCCACCAGCTCCTGGTGCTCCCTGGCAGGGCCCCGAGCCTTCCGCTTTAGGGGATGGAAGCCGTCATGGTTGTCCTTCCAAGTCGCTGCTTTTCAACTGCTTTCCGCAAGGTCGCTGCACAGGGGAACTCGGGAAGAGGTTGGGGTGAGAATCGTCATTTCTAGGGCGGCATTAGCGAGCTCCTTTCATGACGAGAAGGGCCACAGGTGTGGCTGGCCAAGATGGACCCGCCGTGATGAGAGGTCTGCCCTGACGCTGTCCCCTTGGAGGCCAACCTCTGTCGCCCACTCTCAGGGCCTTCCCATCTCAGGCGGCTTCATTGTAAAGATGCACGGTCCGACAACTAAGTTCGTTGTGAGCCATCCTAGAAAACGTGCTCCATACCCTGGCCAAAGGTCACCACAGTCACTTTGAGGTCCTCCCCTTGGGAAGCCAGGCACCGACACCAGTGCCTCGTCCACTCATCAAAACAATTTTGGAACTCCTTTTCTGGAACAGCCATCAGAGCTGTTGTCGTAGGACCCTTGAAACCCTGAATGTCCAGATGTCTCCCTTTCAATATTTCCTTTATCTTCGAGTAAAGAAAAAAGTCACTGGGGGCCAGATCAGGTGAGGAGGGAGGGTGTTCCAATACAGTTGCTCATACAGTGCTGCCAACTTTGCGAACTTAAATGTCAGTGGCAACAAATAACAGTGACAGCTCCGATGGCCATTCCAGAAAAAGAGCTCCGAGACTGCTTTGATAGGTGGGCTAGGCCAGGCATCAGTGCAGCGCTTCCCAAGGGGAGTACTTCGGAGGTGACCATGGTGATATTTGGCCATGAGGCACGGAGCACTTTTCCTAGGATGGTTCGCGAACCTGATTGCTGAACCTTGATGGGGCCCCAGTACGCGTCTTAGATGGTTTCACGCCCCATCTGTCTGTGTGTCGCCAGTCGGAAGACTTGTTCTAGGTGTTGCAGCTTTTTTTGCCCAGAATCCCAGACCCCGCCCAGAGCCCAGAACCTGGTGCCTCTACGTGCATATAGTGCTGTTTATGACAATCGTGGCTCATGAGATGATGTCTGTCTGCTTAAAAAAGCTTTGTGCAAGCACTGTGGTGATGAATGAAATTATAATTGCCGAGACCCACGCAGTTCACAGAGGGTCTCGGCCCTCGGACACTTTCTCACAGGTGGACTGCGGGTACCACAGAATGGACGGCCCGTGGTGGATGCATCCTGGGCATGAACGGCGCACCCGGGAGCCATCTCATGCCGCACACGTCAATCTGCTGGACTTTTGCGACAATTCCAAGAGGACGTTGTCTTTCTTAGTTGTTTCTTTTCATCTGAATTCAAGTAATTTCCCCGAGTTACAGAGTGAGCAAGCGGCCTGCCCACCTAAGCAACAGACAGAACGAGGCTCCAAAAAGGGTATTTGTCTGGGAGCGAGCATGTGGCAGGAATGCCTGGGCCCTGGCCAACCATCTGCGTGTTCAGGGTGGTGAAGAGAGACCAAGGTTCTTCAGGGAAAATGAGCAGACTGCATGGCTGTCATGAGGTCACCATCCCTGGTGACAGGGATCACCACCCAGGGTGGCACAGATGAAGCCGGACGGGCAGAAGGAGCGTGTGTGTGTGAGACTGCATGTCCTTTGTGCAAGGGTGTGGCTCTGCAAAGCTTCTTGGGACAGCCCTTAGCATCAGACATTTATGCGTGAAAAAACCCTCCCTTTGTGGCCGTCCCCAGACCTATCAGTCAAGTTTGCTGTTGTTATTGCTGTTGGGGTTCCCCTCTGTCGCCCAGGCTGGAGTGTCTTGCCACAACCACGGCTCATGCAGCCTTACCCTCCTGGGCTCAGGGGATCCTTCTGCCTCGGCCTCCCAAGTAGCTGGGACTACAGGTGTGTGCCACCATGCCAGCTAATTGAAAAAAATTTTTTTTTGTATAGATGAGGTCTTGCCATGTTGCCCAGGCTGGTCTCAAACTACTGGGCTCAGGGAATCCTCTTACCTTGGCCTCCCAAAGTGCTGGAATGACAGGCATGAGCCACCGCACTGGCCTTGTTTTTGTTTGGTTTTGACCACAGTTACTGTTCTGATCTGACAGCTCTCACATGGCAAAGCTGGGATTCAAAGCCAAGCCACCTGGCTCAAAGCCCACAGTCCTCACCCCAGGCTACCCAGTCTCTCAGCACGGGGTCTGGGATGCCTTTGGACATCTTAAATGGGTCTCACACTTGAAAGAGCAGGAAACCACCTGGGTATGGAGAATGAGGTCAGCCCTCGACGGGAGGGAGCACAGAAAAGGAAAGCCACCCTAGGACCTATGAAGTAGGAGGGGACATTCCTTCTCCCGCACCGGGGCTGGGCATCAGGGCTCTTTGTGTGCCCTGCCCGCAGGAGTCAGTGGCCTGGACTCTGGTTGTGGTGGGAGCGGGGACGAGAGCCTGGCACCCTCGCCTCCAAACCCCAAGCCCCTCAGCTCGTGGTCCCTGCTTCACGTCCCTGCTGGGAGCGCGCGCGAGGGACGTGCGACTCACCGGCCGGGGCAGGCTGTACTGGTATACGTCCGGGCGGTAGGTCGGCACCCACTGCACCCCTGCCCGAGGCCGTGTCATGGTCCCCGGGGCGCTGGTCACCACCTCCGAGTAGGGCGGGTGCTGGGCCGAGCCGTGGGTCTCCTGGTGGCGGCTCTGGCCCGCGTGGCCTGCATGGCCTGCGGACGCCAGGCTGAAGGCCTCTTCCAGCAGCAGGTGCATCTGCTGTCGGACCTCGTCGATGGACGGCTGGGAGCTCAGCGTGGACGTCTCTGAGTGGCCCTTCGCCTGCCGGGACCGGCCGTAGCCCCGGGCCTCGTGGACTCGGTCCACGTTGGTTTCCTCAATGATCTCGGGCTCGGTCTGTGGACATGACAAAGCAGGGTTTGTGAACGGGCTGTGACTCATTCCTAAACACTTGTGGGGACAGGCGTGCTCATTTTGAGGCCATCCTGCGCGCCCCCTCCAGGAAGTCCTCTGCCAGGAGGCCACACTCCCTTTGACATTGGGCATGTCACTGGCCCATCAACCCACACTGCAGGCTTTGCCAATTAGCCAACAGTCATGAGAAGCAGCTTTCCTGTTTTTTTTGAGTCAGAGTCTCACTCTGTGGCCCAGGCTGGAGTGTAGGGGCACACTCACGGCTACCACAGCCTCGACCTGCTGGGCTCAGGCGATCCTTCTGCCTCAGCCTTCCAGGTAGCTGGAACTACAGGCACACGCTACCACACCTGGCTAATTTTTGGACTTACTATAAGTTGGAGTCTCGCCGAGTTTCCCAGGGTGGTCTCAAACATCTGAGCTCAGGCAGCCCTCTTGCCTCTACCTCCCAAAGTGCTGGGATGACAGGCATGAGCCACTGTGCTTTTTTTGTTTTTTAGTTCCATTTTTCTTGTTTATTAATTCCATTTTTTTTTAAGAGACAGAATCTCTCTCTCTGTCACCCAGGCTGGGGTGCAGCGGCACGACCATAGTTCACCACAGCCTCGGACTCCTGGGCTCAAGCGATCCTCTTGTCTCAGTCTCCTGAGTAGCTGGGACTACAGGCACAGGACACCATGCCTAGTTAATTTTTAAATTTTATTTATTTTATTTTTAGTGAGAAAGCAGGATTTATTGAGAGGACAGAAAAGCTCCCACAGTGGGAGGGGACCCAAAGGGGTTGCCCTTTATTTTTTAAATGTTTTGTAGAGACAGGGTCTCACTATGCTGCCCAGGCTAGTCTCCAACTCCTGGCCTCAAGCAATCCTCCTGCCTCAGCCTCCCAAAGTGCTGGGATTACAGGAGTGAGCCACCATGCCCAGCTGAAAAATGGTTTTCATTCACAAAATTAATGGTCAGAGACCTTCTCCACCCTCATGGCTCTGGGTACAAGCACCATAGTGTCCTGTAACCTACATCTAGAGGGGCAGCGCTCAGACTCACTCTCTAAATGGCCCTATGTCCAGCCATGGGTTAGGGCATCACAAGGGCCTGATGCCAGCTACCAGAAACAGCAGTGGCGCACACTTCCAGATCACCCACCTCACAGCGCGGTGCGTATCCTGTCAGCTCTGGGTGGGCCTTGCCCCCCCACCCCGGCAATGCTGGCACCTGCTTGCGTTTGAAATCCACTGATCTAGAACGTTCTCCTGCCTTCCTCCCTGAATGTTTCTCTCAGGAGCAGCTCCAGGACCCAGGTGGGCGGAGAGCTGGGACTCAGCTCTGGAGCTGGCTGTGTGGACATCTGGGGCCGGCCTCACACGGATGTCCTGCATTGGCTTGCTGACGAGCACACGCTGAGCACAGGCTTGCCTTCTGCACCCAGACTTTGGTGTCATGGTGAGGTGGACGCCTGCGAGAGCTGACCTCCCCGTCCACACTGCACAGACCTCAGCACACAAGCACACACAGGCAGAGCTGAGGGATGCCCGGTGACACCAGCAAACTGTGTCCTTGTGGCACTCCACAGCAAAGGCCGGAGGCCAGAGGTGTGTGGGCAACAGCAGAGACACAGGCGGAACCCGCCCAGAGGCCCTTTGAAGATGGATGGGCAAATAAACTGCACTGCACATACATGGTGGAGTACTATGCAGCCACAAACAAGAACAAAATCATGGCCTTTGCAGCAACATGGATGCAGCTGGAGACCATCACACTCAGTGAGCTATCATAGAAGCAAAGAACGGAATACCTCACACGGGAGGACATTGCTGGGGGAGGGAGGGA
>NW_007050398.1:496725-529405 GCF_000164805.1 Carlito syrichta | reverse complement strand
AAGAGGCCACAACCACACACCCAGCACTAGGCCCACTGCCAGGGAGAAGGGCTCGCTAGAAGCCCAAACCTCACCTGCAATCCTCACAGGTACCCACAGCTCAACTCAACTCAACAAAACAAAGCAAAACAAAACAGACTAAAAAGATGTGCCGAGAAGGCGACAGGCAGGCAGGGGAGGTGTCCCAACCAGGAAAGTGACTTCAGCTTCTGGCGTTTCTGTTTCCTCGTGTGTAACTTAAGCCACGACACCACCTCCAAGGCTTTTGCAAGGATTAGATAAAGGTGCGTGTGCACAGCTCGGAGTAGGAGCACACGGGAAACAACCACCACTGCAGTCATCGTCGCCATCACCATGATCACTCCAGGCCCTCCGGCTGTGCGCACTCCTCATGTGACCACTGCGTGAAAAGCACTTGGACGTGCAAAGCGAGCACAGTGAGAAAATGCCTCCTGGGAACCCACTCAGAAGGGACGTCCTTCCCTCCATCAACGCCACACGCGAAGGCCAGAGCTGTTCGGTATTCCATTTAATAAATGTATTAATGCTTTTTAGCATTAAGTTTATATACGCTCATTAGAGAAGTGAAAATACAGTCACACAAAAATCAGACACTTCTGGTCACCTTATTACCCAGAGTTAGGTCTTGCTATAGATTAAAAGGTTCTCAAGCTAGGGGTGGAGACTCCCCACCTGTCATCCCAGCACTTTGGGAGGCTGAGGTAGGAGGATGGCTTGAGTCCAGGAGTTCAAGACCAGCCTGGGCCACATGGCAAGACCTCGTCAAAAAATAAAAGTTAGCCATGAGTGGTGGTGTGTGTCTGTAGTTCCAGCTACTTGAGAGGCTGAGGAGGGAGGATCACCTGAACCCAGGAGGAGGAGGTTGAGGCTACGGTGAGCCGTAATTGTGCCACTGCACTCCAGCCTTGGTGACGGTGAAATCCCGACTCACAAGAGAAAAAAAAAGTGAAGTCTAGGTTCATCAGCATCTACGGCAACTTAAAATACTGAACTATGCTTGTATTAATCCCAGCAGGGGTAGGTTATGGAGTAGAAGGTGCAATTACCTGTCCATACTTAACAGGAACTCAGGGGCATTCCATGACCCCAAGCCCCGGACTCCCTAGCCCCGGACCTCTGGGCTCTTCCGCAGTCAGGGGCCTTGAGGGAAAGGCCTGAGGTCACTGTCTGGGAAATGGGCTCCCTGAGGCTGGCAGACCCGCCTGCTGGGATCTACCTGATGACCTTTCAAGAGAGTGAACGCAGTTCCCAGAATGGCCCCTTTGCAATGCATGGGACATCCTGAACTGAATGTCCTAGTCTGCAGGGACTTCAGGGGACTGCTTAATTCAAGCCCCGTTCCACAGACAGGGCAGTCGTGGCTGGATGATTGAGTGATTACTTGACATCACGCAGAGGAGGGACCCCCGGCTCCTGTCCCAGCAGGCCTGTCGCCCTCCGCTACCTCTGGGTGAGGTTATGGCCTTCACGCATGAGGCCTGCCCACCTCCGGGTCGCCCTGACACCCTGTGGCCGCTTTATGCCAGACATGCCCCGGTGGGACACTCGTGGCACAGGGGACCCCGGGCTGTAGCCGCCCACCCCCGAGGTGTGCTCCGTGGTCACATGGTGGAGATGCTGTGACAGGAATGCCTAGCTGTGCCACCTGTAGGGTTGAGGCTGCTTCTTGGCCACGCCTCCGACTCCTGGCCATCGTGCGGACTCAGTCATGTGTGGTCCAGCCTGGGCATGTGAGATGGTTTGTGTTTTGGAAAACAGCCCAAAGAACCGCAGGGGCCTGTTCCACCTGCAGCCACCGTGAAGTTAAGACCTGGGGCGGGTTTTCCGCGTGGAGAAGGAATGGCTGCCGAAATTTCTTGTAAGTACCACCGTGACCTTTGTGCTGGGTATGATACATTGTAACTGTCCAAAGCCTTTGCTCTGGTGTATCTTCCAGCTGAAGAACTCCACAACTAGGACTCAATCTAAGGATAAATTCATGACCCAGTGCAGAGCTCTGATCACAGGGACACTTGCTGTGGCTTTGTACGGCAAGATACTGGAAACCAGCTCAAATAGCGGACTGTGAAACGTGCCAAGTCTGAAAACTCCGAGTACTGGAGAGCTATGAAGTCATCACAGAACGCCGTGCCAAGCTGTGAGATGCGATTGGTAACTTAAAATTATGCTTGTATTAATCCCAGCAGGAGTAGAAGGTGCAATTACCTTTCCATACTTAACAGGAACTCAGGGGCATTCCATACCCCCAAGCTCCGAGCCCCTGCTGGCCCCAGCCTGGGGTGGGACTGTCGGGGGTCTCCCTGGGGAAGGCGGGTGAGGACACCTCATCTGGGGCCCTGCCCCATCTGCCCATGGCTCCTGGCGTTTCCCTACTGCATGGGGTCCCTGTGCCTGAGGACTCAAGTGGACTCTCTGCCCATCTGCCCAGGCCACCTCTAAGCACCCCATCCTCCCAGGCTCCACGTGGCTGCTCCGCCTCCCACATCCACAGATGGAAATAGGCTGCACCCACCCTGGCTGCCTCTCCCCACACTCATCGGCCTGTTCATCGACTTGTCCAGGACTGGGCAGCTCTGAGCCATTTCCACCTCGGCTGGTACAAGGCTCTGGGCACCCCCTGAGCTTCATGACCATGACCTGTGATGAACACCTCCATTCAGTTTCCCACGGGCGGGCTCTGAGGTCACGTGGAAGGCCTGTCCCTACCACGCTCCCTCTAGTGTGGACAGGCTGCAAGGCCGCACGCACGTTGCCGGAACTCCCTGAGCCTTGGTGCCTCCTCTGGGCAACGGGAGGCCTGAGTGCAGTCTAGTGTCTCCTGCCTCCTGGCCTCGGCCCCGGGAGACCTGCTCCAGGCTTCATACCTCTCCAGTACACGGAGTTTCCAGACTTGGCACGTTTCACAGTCTCTAGGGGTCTGCTGTCCACCCAATGCCTGCTCCTCCCCACGGCATGCAAGCAGCGGCCAGTTTGTACTTTTGCTTAATAGACAGGCATCGGTTTCAGCCTGGACTCAGCCCTGTGTTGGGAGCGGCAGATCCCACAATGAATAAGGCAGCGACTCAGCCCTTCAGGGCTCCCAGGCCACGGGAGGGGACAGACAACAGCAACAACAGCAATAATAACAGCAGCTGGCTTTTATCAGCAGCGTGTACGCTGGGCCCCGTGTCAAGGCCTCACACACACAACTCTCTTCAGCCTCACAGTCACCTAGAAGGTGACACTGTGGCCACATCCGTGCTACAGATGAGGCAGCCGAGGTGCTGGAAGATCACACATGCCAGCCAGCCACCGTCAGCAGAGCTGGAACTGGAACGCAGCGTCCAGCCCCTACCCGCTGCATGACTATGAAGAGATCCACGACCAAGCCACAGTGGTGGGCTCGGACAGAGTGACGGCCAGAAGAGCAAAGAACGGCGTGAGTATTGAGACCCTCTCCTGTGCAGTCAGCGAAAGGCTGGGCTGCATCTGTGTGGTGACACAAGGTGCTCAGGCGAATGGCCGGCACACGCAGAGTTCATCCATGGCAGCTGCCATCCCCTTCCTGTTCTCTGCTGCCTCCCAGAGGAGCTCCTCGGAGTGGGCCATGCCTCCTTAGTGACCCGCCCTCAGCCCCAAGCCAGGCTGCCCAGAGCTGGAGCCACAAGGGTAAGGCACAAGAACGGAATGCCGTCGGTGCTCGCCCCCACCTGGGGCCTGCGGTGCGCCAGCTCTGCGCGGCTCTCCGTGGGCGCTGCGCCCTCAGTCCCCCAGACCCGCAGTTGTGCTGCATCCAGGTAAGGGATGCTGTGTCTACTGCTCAGCTTGTCCCAAGCCCCCCCTTTCACTTCTGAACTGCCTTGCTTTTATCTGAGAGAAGGGGGAGTCAGGACTCCAGATGGAACCCCAGTGCCAGCTGCCAGTCGGCGTGAGGACGATGCCCAGCATGTCTGGGACAGAGCATGGATCTTTAAACCTCTTCACAAAGAACGTACCGTACAGGCTGCTTCGACTTCATGCTCTTGAAAAGTGCCGTGGAACTAAGAAACTCTTAAAAGCTATTTTTATAACTTAATCAAGATATAGTTCAATAAAAAGTCTTTAAAGATTCATCAAGGAATGTCTGCTCGTGGTAGGAAATTAGGAAACACAGATAAGCAAGAGGAGGAAAATTAATCTCGGCTCTAATCCCGCTTCCAGAAATGACCGCTGTTAACATTTGACCTTCGTGTGTCCTTGCAGGTGTTTTCATGCGGATGGCCACGGCCAGAGCGCAGCAGCACCCCACCTCCACCTGGCTGTCACGGAGCAGGCTGACAGGGCCAACAGTCTCTCCCGCTCCCTCCCAAGGACGCCGGCCTTGGCCACACAGGTTGTGTGTGTGAGCGAGGGAGACCAGGAGGGGGATGAGCAGGAGGCGTGGACCGAGGGAGCTTGTAGTGGGATTTTCCAGAAGGTGCAGGAGCATCCAGGCATGTGGACGGGAGAGGAATGAAGGAATTCAGGAGGTTAGCCTAGATGTGATATATTGACCTTCACGTCTACAGAAAACGTAAGCAAAGGCATTGAGGGATTTCAAAGTTGTTTTGCTGGTCCTGATTTTCTACACAGAACACGCACACACACACACACACACACACACACACACACACACACACACACACACACACGTGGGTTTATACACATACACAAGGGTTTAAGGACATAAGTTTACATTACATATACTATTTTGACACCTCTTTAGTCCAACAGTCTCTGTCAATACATATTTGTATTTACAGGGAATAACTCATGACTTCATAGCTCTCCAATATACGGGGTTTCCAGACCTGGCACATTTCACAGTCTGCTACTTGAGCTGGTTTCCGGTATCTTACTGCACAAACAAAGCCAGAGCAAGTGTCCCTGTGACCAGAGCTCTGCATGGAGTTGAATCCTAGTCATGGAGTTCCTGGGTTGGAAGATATGACATACTGAGGGCTTTGGACACTTACTGTGTGTCACTCAGCACAAAGGCCACGGTACTTAGAAGAAACGTAGGCTGTTCCTTCTCCAGGCCGAACACCCATCCCAGGTCTTAGCTTCACAGTGGCCATGGGTGGAGCAGGCCCCTGCAGTTCTTTGTGCTTTTTCCAAAGAGCAAACCAGTCCCACTGGCCCAGGCCGGCCCACAGGTGTCTGAGAATCCGCATGACTCCAGCTTTTCTTTGAAATGCCCTGGGAATGAAGTTGATGGAAACCACAGCTCTAGGGCGAGCGCCAAGTGTCTTCTTTCTAGAAAACAGTCCAACCCCACTTGGTCCTGCTGTCTGGTCATGGGGCACATTCTGTAGCTGTTAAGTCTTCACCAAAACCAAACTAGTGTTTAATCAGGCAATGAATGGAAAGACAAGTGCGGTCAGGGTGAATTATTAAGATTCATATCTAGAATAAGGCCTGAAAATGAATGATGGAAGCACAAACAATCCAGTTTAAAGACTGGGCGAAAAGCAGGAACCAAAGCACGTGGCATCAGTGTCAAAACCAGACTCACAGACCAATGGATCAGAATAGAGGCCTGGAATACATCCATGTGGTCATGGCCAGCTGATTTCAACAAAGGCACCACACCCATAACAGTGGCAAAACCAGTTTCTTCAGTAAATGGTGCTGGGAAAACTCCATATCTGTGTGCAGAAAAATGAGCCTGGCCCCCTCTGCCACCGTGTCTGGCCTGTTGTGAGCCGGCCTGCTGTGAGCACGGTCTCCTGAAGTCCACCTAGCTCCAGATCCCTTTTCTCCCCACCCATCAGGTCCCTGGGGCCACACAAAACAGATGCCTCTTTGCTCCACGTGGTGCCCGGTTTCTCCTGCTCCTTCCCAAGGACGCCGGCCTTGGCCACACAGGTTATGTTTGCGAATAAGGGAGGCCAGGAGCAGGGACGGGCGGGAGGTGTGGACTGAGAGAGCTTGCGGTGGGATCCTCAAGAAGACACAGATGCACCCAGGGCATGTGGATGGGCTAGGGGGTGAGAGAGGGCTTGTGGGTGTGAGCATAATGCCTACAGTCAGTGCCACCTGTCACTGGGGACCCAGGGACACTTTTGGAAATTTGCTTCTGGAAACCAGGTTCCAGGGGGTCCTTGCTCGGCCTTGTGGAGGGAGATCACATGGCCCAGGAGCCTTAGGGGACTTAGGTCCCCTCCCTGGAGCTGTCTCTCCCAAGTTCCTCGAGCAGCGAGATGGGCATCCCTCGGGAAGGCGGGGGTCGGGATAACAGTGGGATGACTCCTCTTCTGCCCCAATGCTCATTGGAGTTTTAAAAAAATTCTCAGCAAGACTTTAAGTCCATTCCAATGGCCTTCCACATCACCCCAAGACCGGGGGACAGGAGGACAGCCTGTCACCTCTGTTCCAGGTAACTGGAGCAGACATTATGGGCCACGAACACTACAGGGGCTGAGAGGTCAGTGCCCTCAGGACACCCTCTCACCCGGAGCAGAGTGTCCCCCTCCTGTAACGGGTATCACGGAATCAGCACCAACCTCTCCCTGACCTGGTCTCTCCATACGGCAGGGGAGACCCTGTCACTGGATGGATCCCGAGATCCCACACACCTCGAGCTGCACCTGCCGGCCCAGCTGTATTTGAGAAATGGAACCTTAGCGGTCATCTCTGGAAGTGTGGCCATGTGCGGGTCGATGGGACAGGTCTCGGGCCCCTTCACAGAGCCCCCCTCGGGCCTGTCATGCTGAGAAAGGCCACTCAGAGAAAAGAATCCTCCTCTCTCCGGGGTGTGACACAATTCAGGGAAGTTCTGCACCGTGTGAAGTGCTGATAAAAAGGGACAGGAGAGTGTCACCCTCCCTCATGGAGGCGGTTAGGCAGGGTGACGCCCACTAACGGTTTCCCTGCACTCACTCACACAATGCTCACAACAACCCCGCAAGGCAGGACCGCTTGCATCCCCATTTTACAGATGAGGAAACTGAGGTGCAGACTGGTCGCGGAACCACCCCACTCAGGCCTAATTCCAGAGGCCACACGTGTGGCCCCGACATGTAGCCCCTGTGCACGGCCCCTGCACCGCCACCCACGAGAGTACCCCCCGGACCGCCGTTGGCTATGAAAGCACCCTTCACAGAGGCGTCGAGTCCTCCTCTCCCAGAGGCTCACAAGCCTGGTTTCTGAGGTGAATCTCCCCCTTCCTATCCCAGCAGGGCCGGCTGCAGGCAGCGAGGAAACAGGGGTTCCACCCTGAGTCAGCACGAGGCAGGCGCTCCCTCCCCCCACAGCCCGAGGCCCCACCCCAGCTCCCAGGAAAACCAGACAGGTGCACACACCCTTCCAGCCCCGACAGGTCTCCAGGACACGAGCATCCCCTGGAGCCCGGATGTGGAGCTGCAGGGGCAGCACCTGCCACCTTCCCTTCCGAGCTGGGCCAAGCCAGGCAACAGGATTGGGAGGGAAGACGGATCGGGGTGGGGGGTGGGGGCTTGCTCCCCAAAAGCTAGCCCCATGTGCTCCTCCAGCAGCGGCCGCGATGGCCTCAGCACCCACCCCCTCCTCGCCCAAGTCTCAACTGAGGCCTGGGGGACACTGAGCCTCCCAGTATACCAAGGTGGCCTGAGGGTGTTGCATGGACTAGGGGCGGAGTACAGCCCTGTAGCTTCTGTAAGGGCAGGGGAAGAGAAATGTCCCTCGTGCTGAACGGCGGGGGAGGCCAGGACTGTGAAAATGCTTCTCACTGTAGAGAGGAGGCCGGGACTGTGGCGGGAAGCTGGAACTCCACAGCCACTTCTCACTGGAG
This sequence comes from Carlito syrichta, assembly GCF_000164805.1. NCBI lineage: Eukaryota > Metazoa > Chordata > Mammalia > Primates > Tarsiidae > Carlito > Carlito syrichta. The sequence continues at coordinate 521,616 of NW_007050398.1, read as the reverse complement.
AGACAAACTGTGGGTGAGGCTGTCGCACCCGGAGCCCAGCACCACATGCAGAGGAGCAGACCGAAGCTTCGCCAGCCTCGTCCGGCTCACTGCAAGCAACTCACTCCCGTCACACTGGAGACAGCTGAAGCTGGTGGTTTGTTTGGTTTTTTTTGAATAGGAGTCTCACTCTGTTGCCCAGGCTGGAGTGCAACAGCTTGCTCATGGCCACCTCAGCCTCGACCTGCTGGGCTCCAGTGATCCTTCCGCTTCAGCCTTCCAAGTAGCCGGAACTACAGGTACGCGCTACCATGCCTGGCTAATTTTTGATTTATTGTAGAGACGAGGTCTCGCCAAGTTCTCAGGCTGGTCTTGAACCCGTGGGCTCAGGCAATCCTCTCACCATGGCCTCCCAAAGTGCTGGGATTATAGGCATGAGCCACTGTGCCCAGCCTCAGGGTTATTTATCCTTGAAACCTCAGTGCTTGGAATAGGATCCGGCTCACAGAAGATGCAGTGTCTCCACTTTTTAAGCAAATAAGCAAACAGGGAGTCACCAGAAAAGGAGACTGCTGTGCTGAGGCTTGAAAAACGGGGCATGTTTATAGCTCTGAGCCTTTTGTGCTTTGATGGGACCAAAACTGCAGGTGGACAGACATGATGCGCTGTCGGGAGTTCAGCCTGAATGGCAGTTATCGGTTGAGACGCTTTGACTGCTGGGTATGGCACGTGCCTCTAGCCCCAGCTGCTCAGGAGGCTGAGGTGGGAGGACTGCCTGAGCCCAGGAGGTCGAGGCTGCAGTGGCTGTGATCGCACCATTGCACTCCAGCCTGGGCCACAGAGTGAGACCCTGTCTCTGAAAAACAAACAAACAAACTAAAAGTAATAGAAAACCCAGCTTCACTGGGTGCAGTGGCTCATACCTATAATCCCAGCATTTTGGGAGGCCGAGGTGAGAGGATTGCCTGAGCCCACGGGTTCGAGACCAGCCTGGGGAACTTGGTGAGACCTTGCCTCTACAATAAATCAAAAATTAGCTGGGTGTGGTAGTGCACACCTGTAGTTCTGGCTACTTGGAAGGCTGAGGCAGAAGGATTGCCGGATCCCCACAAGTCAAGGCTGCAGTGGCCGGGGGCGTGCCACTGCACTCCAGTCTGGGCAACGGAGTGAGACTCCAACTCAAAAAATAAAAATAAAAATAAAAAATAACCCTGACTCCTGTCCTTGAGGAGTCAGAGATGGCATAACACAAGGAAACCAGCAGATGGAGGCCAGGGTGAGGGCGCTGACTGGGTGGGCGCCATGGGCAGTCAGAGGCGGCCATGGCGCAGGGCTGGGACCAGGCATGGCCTGGGTTGGTGTCTCCACTGCAAGCGGGTGTGATGCCACAGGACATCTGGCCATGTCTGAAGACATGTTTGGCTGCACAACAGGGAGGGGCTTGTGGAGGCTCTGGGTGGAGGCCAGGGCAGCAGGGACTCCCTACAGGCACAGGGCAGTCCCCACATGAAGAGCTCATGGCCCAACATCAGGTGGGAGCAGGTTAAGGCGCCCTGGCCTGGCTGAGGAGGAGAGGGAGTGCTCCGGACAGAGGCTGAGCGCCTGCAGGCGCATGGCAGTGGGAAGGGGTGGACTCACTAGGGAAGGGTCGGGGCTGACCACAGGGGTGGGTCAGGCAGTGACGAGGGTCAGGGGAAGGATATGCCGGGCCTGCCGGGGCAGGGAATGCTGAGCCCAGAGTTCAGAGTCTAAGTCCCCTCCCTACGGCGGCGGCGGGAACCCCTGGGGGCTTCAGACAATATGTGTGGCTAGGAAGGGCTGGCAGCAGCTACGTGGGGTGGTGAGTGGCGTGGCCGACCCGGGCAGCTGTGGGGGCTCACGAGAAGGAACAGACCCTTCCCCCTCCACGACCATCACCACCCATGCACCTCTCCCAGACTGCAGGACCCCGGCATGCGCTGGAATTCAGCATCTCTCCTTCACCCAGGGCCCACGCCTGAGGTTGTAGGGGACTCGCCCTCGGACTCGGAGGCCGATGCTGGCAGAGAAGGTGAGAGCCACGGGTCAGACCTTGAAAACTCCTTAAACTCCACCCAGCCCGGCACGCAGGCTTCAGGCAGACAGCCTCGGAGAGTCAGGGAGAAAGAGAGACAGGACCTGCCATGCACAAGACAGACAGAGTAGACACAGTTGTGGTTTTCCAGCTTAGTTAAATGACCGCTTCTCCTTTTTCTTTTGGGGCGGCACTGTTGGATTTGCCATGCTTACGCACACCCATGCAGCAAGGAGTGTGCTGAAATCAGCACGGGTTTGCTGGGGAAATACAGGGGACAGCGCTCACAGGGGCCGGGCTCCTGCAAGGGCTTGGGGTCTACCAGGGGCCAGGGGCTCCTGGGACTGTAAGGCACTCAAGGACTCTGCCGTGCTGCCCAGGACTAGAAGGTTCCCCCGCTGCTGGGCACTGCCAGCCACCAGCCTGAGAGGTCAGCACGGGAACAGCCCTCAGCTAAATTGCAGCCCCACCTGGGGATACCAACAACTTGTCCCCACAAGGTGCAGCGGTTTTGTCCACACCCGGGACAGCTCTGCAGGGCCACCTGAGCAGCAGAGCTCCTCGCAGTGTCAGCAGAGGCCTTAGCCCAACTCCCCACCCTGCCCACACCTGCTTCCTCCCCTCTCCAGCAGGGTCTGATGCCCAGAGCACGTGGGGACCCTGCCTGCTGTCAGTGGTCACCCGAGGTCAAGAAGCTAAGAGGTCTCTGAGTCTGGAAGAGGCAGGATAGGCAGGCGGGTCCCAAGAGCAGGGGCAGGCGGGGCCCCGAGGGCAGGGATCAGAGTGAGGGTCCAGGAGCCTCCTGATGGAGGGGGAGCCCTCGTCTCTGCCCAGTGGAGGCTGCCTGCACGGGAGGGGCGTCCTGGCCCTGCGGGAGGCCACTAGGCTTCCTGAAACCCTCCCTCCCAAACCCTCCAGTAAGGACTCGCTTCCCTCCCCCTCCCCACGTGCCAAGTGGCCTCCACCCTTAGGGGTGAGCACGCATCTTTCTGGACAGCCTGGCGAGGTCTAGGCTTGACCGAAAGGCCCCTTCACCACCAAACGCCTCAGCCTTGTTGCCTCGGGGCCTCCTAGGAGCCTGAATTCCAATGGTCAGAGCTTTCCCTGGGCCCAGAAGCCCCTGGCAAAGGACAGCGTCCTGCTCGCCAGCTGGAAAGCACACCTCCAGCGGGGGCTCCCATCAGTGGGTGGAGGCGAAGGGGGTGGAAGTTAAGGCAGGAGCCATGGAGGAAGGTTCTAGGGGAGCTTCTAGGAGGGTCAACCCAGGGTGCCCGGTTCAGGGGCCGACAAGCAGGCTGACTCTAGAATAAAGGACAAATCCCTGGACCCAGCCCCCCAGGAGCTGGCCACCCTACCACTGAGCTACCACCACGCTCATGCCTTGCCCAGTCTCTGATGACTTGGCTGGAGCTGCGGGACTCTGGCACGAGGCAGATGGTCAGGAGATTTGCATCGTGAGGGGAGGACACAGTCACCTGGAAGGCCCCAGACTTACCGTAAGTGGCTTCAGCTGCACGCAGTCGGGACATCTCCAGTTCACCTTGGAACCCACCCAGGCAACTCTCTTGGTTCCTTGCAGAACTGCCGCTCAACCTGGCCCGCGGGTTGGTTGCTCGGTCAGTGGAGAGACTGGCAGGACACAGCCCCGTCACACGCCGGGCGAGGCGTGGCCAGGGACGGGCTCTGGTGGGGTCTGCCTCCCTTGTGCGTGCTCTCTCCAGCCGCCCACCTGCTTCCTGGGGATCGCCCTGCCTGGCTGTGTTCCCACCACCTCGCTTCCACCTGGACCTGCAGTGGAGAGGGCGAATGGCCCACGACCACCCCTGCAGGGTCCAAGTGGACTGGCCACGGATGTCTCCCAGCCTCCCCTGAGGCTGTGGCTGTGGTAAGACTTGGGTCCCCGACTGGACACACTGGGGGTGCCCCGATGGGAGGCGAGGCCACCAGACAGGTTGCCAGGACCAGGCCCAGGTTGGGTGGGGCTCCTGTGTTCCAGGTCCTGCTCCAGCGGATCCCTCCCGTCAACAGCCCAGGGCTGTTGTCTCCCTCCTTCCTGCCTGGGACACGGGCAGCTGCCTCCCCACGGACCAGCCCTGTAGCCACCTTTCGGGAATCTTTCTGGGAGCCTTCGTCCGGCCCGATGATCCCGTAAGCACTCACTCCTCACGGCAGTGTTTGTCGGTTTAAAATGGCTTGCTGTGCCAGTCTGGGCAACATAGCCAGACCTCGTCTCTACAAAACATCAAAAATCAGCCTGGTATGGTGGTGTGCCCTGTAATCTAAGCTACTCAGGAGGCTGAGGCAGGAGATCACCTGAGCCCAGCAAGCAGAGGCTATGGTGAGCCGTGATTGTGCCACTGCACCCTAGCCTGGGTGATGGAGCGAGACCCCGACTCGACAACAACAAAAACCCAAAATAGCCCAGTGTCGTCAGTCTCCTGTATGGGTCCCGGCTAGAGGCGCCTAGCTGTAGCCGTGAGGTCCCTGGTTCCTGGACGTGTCCCCGAGGAGCGCCGCTGGAATGGGCGCTGAAGATTGAGACTGCCTCTGAGGTGTTGTGGTGGTTCAGCCGTCTCTTTAACATCTCACCTCCATGACCACACCTTGGGGTCTGAGCCCGTCGGACTGGCAGGAGCGCTCCCCGGGTCACCCCCACCCCGCCCGGCCTCCCGCGCGTGGACTTTCGTGGAGAAGCTGGGGAGAGACAAGGGAGGCAGCTGGGAAGGCCCCGGCTTCCGAGAGGTTGCCATCATCTTCTGGTCCTTGTCTTCCTTTTGCTTTTTAGAGGGAATCTGGCCCTGCTGCCCAGGCTGGGATGAGTGGGGTGATGACAGCCCCCTGCAGCCTTAAAGCCCTGGGCTCAAGTGATCCTCCCGCCCCAGCCTCCCAAGGAGCTGGGATTACAGACCTGTGCCACCACACCCAACTGATTTGGGCATTTTTTGTAGAGATGGGGGCTTACTCTGTTACCCAGGCTGGTCTCAAACTCTGGGGCTCAAGCAATCCTCTTGCCTCCGCCTCCCAAAATGCCGAGATCACAGGTGTGAGCCATGCTCCCGGCCTATGTATTCATTTATTTTTACGTGAAGGCTTTTCTTTTGGGGCTCTAGTCAATATCTGAAGAATTCAAAGTTAAGTCCTTCTCCCAGCGCTGTCGTTTCCACCATGCCAAAGTTTCCCGGCCCGGCAGAAATGGCCAGGCGTTTTGGCCTGGCTTTGAGAACCCCAGGACCACTCGGAAGAATGGCGTGCCTCCCATTGAACGACGGGCTTGCTGTAGGACCAGAAGATTTTTTTGGCCAGGAGTGCACGGGCATTGTTAGAAAATCGAGAGCCCAGAGCGTGAGTGCATCGTTTAAAGCCGTGACTCCGTCTTTCCTTCCTACTTAGGCTCTGGTCCCTTTTTTGCTCGTGTGAGTTATCCATGTAGGAACCCTTGTGAGCCCGGACGTCTAGCTTTTTTCAGAGGTTCACAGATCACGTCACGTGGGGACAGATGTGGAGTGGGGGGGGGTGTAGAAGCCAGAGAGCATGCTGGCCAAGGAGATGGGCTTTTAGGTGACTGTCCTGACCTTGGTTTCCTCATCTGCACCGTGGGCACAATACAGCATCTACCTGCCTGGTAGCCACACAAATCCACAGGAAAATACCAGAAGAGGACTTGGTTCACAGCGCCTTGCAGGTAAACACGAGCTGCTTTTCACATGGTTGGTGTAAAAAGCACAAGCGCAGAGACCAAGAAGCAACTCCATTCTTATAGCCAACAGTCGAGGTTCTTAAAGCATCCCAGCACTTTGGAAGGCAGAGGCAAGAGGACTGCCTGAGCCCAGGGATTTGAGACCGGCCTGGGCTACAAGGCAAGACCTTGTCTCTACAATGAGTAAAAAAATTAGCCAGGTGTGGTGGCGCATGCCAGTCATCCCTGTACTTTGGGAGGCCGAGGTGAGATGATTGTCTGAGTCTTCGGGCTGGAGACCAGCCTGGGCAACTGGGCGAGACCTCGTCTCTACAATACATCGAAAAATGAGCCGGGTGTTGTGGCATGTACCTGTGCTTCCAGCGACTTGGAAGGCTGAGACGGAAGGATTGCCTGAGCCCGAAGGATTGCCTGAGCCCAGCAGGTCGAGGCTTCGGTGGACGTTGAGTGTGCCCCTGCATTCCAGCCTGGGTGACCGAGTGAGACTCCGATTCAAAAGATAAATAAATAAATAAAATGAAAAAAGTAAAAATCCGCTCCCCAGGTGACCATTTTCTGTTAAACAAGCCTGCGTTTACGTCTTTGAGGTCACACACACGTCTCCACGAAATGTCCGTTTTAAAGAAACCCATCAGCACGAAGCACCTGCCCTCAAGCCGGCCATGCTTGGGACACCCACACAGGGTGGAAGGACAGGCCATCTCCCAAGTGTGGCCCTGTTCCTGTTGCTGTTCCTGGTGACTAATGTGACATTGGGAGTCCTGTCACCGTGGCTAGCACGTCTGCAGTGTTCTCTCGCTCTCTTTTTTTTGTTACTGGGTATGAGGCTGACTCTCAAATTCACATACTTAATAAACACATTATGCGGTGTTCTCTCTTTAAGATTAAAGGGGAAACCTCTGCCCATTTCCTCGCAACTGTCAAAGCATCTTGGCCTAGAATCTCCGGGAAGCCAGTGAATACCAGTCTCAAGACCAATGAAGAAACCTCAGGTGCCTGAGCAGAAGGAAAAGTCCCCCAGATTCAACAGGCATGCAGGATGTTCACTGCTGGGGAAGAGTCACCAGGGACTTCACGCTTGACTTGTAATCACAGGTTGGTTACGGATAAGTGAATTTCGTATGAGATGTTTTTTACAAGGAGAGTAATTAACACCGGATAATTTAATCCATCAGAAAAATAAAAGATGTGCCCAAAGCATTTGTAACTTTATGAAACTAAATATCAAACTCTTTTATGAAGAAAGAAAAAGAAAGAAGAGATAAGGATGTCACTACTAACACAAACATCAAGTTTAAATGTAAGGACAATACCAGGGATTCAAATTAGGTAGACTCTCTCTGTTTTCCACTGGAAAAACATTTTTAAAACCCCATTTTAAGTGTTTATGGCAAACAGTGACCAATCCCGAGGGGGGGAAATATCCTTGCCCTCAAACTAGCACGATCCAGGTAAGAAACCAAGTGTCATTTTCTAGCTACAACACAAATTACAAAGTTTACCCAGACCTCTTTGAATTACAGCCCTTAGTACAGAAAAGCTTTTATCTGCAATCAGAGAAGTGTTTTAAGGGAATGGGGAAGGCACTTTTTCATAAACCTAGGAGTCTATGCCAGAGCAGTTGCAATTCTGGGGCAGGAGAGGCAGCCCTGACTCCTTGGCCCCACACTGGCCACCTGCACTCACGGCATCTTTGACGGCAGGCACTGCAGCTTGCCGCTGGGCGAGCAGGGCAGGACGGAAGACGTGGACAGTCTGGCCGCATCACCAAACAAGCATGAGCCCTGCCATGTGCCATCGCCCAACCACGCTGCTGGGCATCTTGTGGTTTTCACGGCATATGAGCAGTTATGAAATCAGGAACACGTCCAACTTCCCACATCGCTAGAGACTGAGAGAAGCCTGTGTTCCAGTGAATTCTAACCCACGGCCATGGTCCCACTGAGTTCCTAAGGACACGGGGAAACAGTTAAGGGCGTTCAGAGCCTCCGTGGAGCTAAGGTCAATCACGCGCTACCCAGAACACGAGACAATGCGGACGTCATGACCCTTTCAGCCAGAATCTGTGACTCTGACACATTCCAAGCAGTCTTACTTTGCAAAACAGATCATATGAAGCAGACAACACTTCAGGGCATTGTGAAGTTCCACCAACGTGCAGAGAGCAGCACCGTGACGGGGTGCTCCATCCCCCGGGCTTTTGGGGGAGCACGGCATGCTCACCCCTGCCCCCCAGAGACTCACATCGTAGCCACTGTTCCGGATGCCACGCCGTGGCCTCTCGCGAGTCACCAGCAGGTCCATCTCGGTCTCCCCTGGACTCGGGCTGTTCAGGGACTGTCGGCTCCGGTAGACGGAGTTCTTCATCTGTTGCCTGAAGAAAATCCAACAACTGTTATGATGCAGCAAATGCCCTGACAGATGGAATTCTCCACTGATCCCAACCACCGGCAGCCAATGAAGGGTCCGGATACACCTCCCGGTCTCAGGACTGATGGCGCTGGTTCCCTGGCGACCGAGGGCTGTAGAAAGAGTGACACGCATTCATTTTTTCCCAGATGCTGTAATCATTTGGCTGAATTGTAAGTGCTCTTTCACATGGAAACAAGGCACCTACAATCAATCGCAACATCGCAGCCTCCTTTAGAATTCTGCTGATAGCAGGAGCAGGGGTCTCCCTTGACCTCAGGACAGCTGGCGCTGACGGGACCTGCTCGCCTCTCAACTTTGCGGACTCAGCAGCTACCTGCTCTTTTCACTCTTTCTGCTTTCACACACAGTCTTCTACGATGTGTGAATGGACCCTGCAGCTGGTGGGCTGCTTAATGCTGTGACCGTGATTAGATTTCTACCTTTACCACAGTGGATTCCCTACTGCACTAAGACGCTATAAAACGAGAGGCAATGTGGGGCTCATCCACCCACCTAGCCATCATCCGTCCATCTACCCACCCCTTCATCCGCCCACCCACCAGTTCATCCATCCATTCATCTATCCACCCATCTACCCACCTCTCCGTCCGTCCATCTACCTACCCCCTCATTCATCTGTCCGTCCGTCCATCCATTTATCCATCCACCCATCCACCCACCCACCCATCCATCCATCCATCCATCCATCCATCCACCCACCTAGTCATCTATCCATCCATCCATCCATCCATCCATCCACCTGTGAATCCACCCATCCACCTATCCACCCACCTACTCATCTATCAGTCCCTCTATTCATCCATCCAGCCATGTATCTACTTATACATCCATCACCCATCCATCCATCCATCCATCCACCTACCCATCCATCTATCTATACCTACCTAGCCTTCCATCCACCCATCCACTCATTCACCTATGAGTCTATCCATCCATCCATCCACCTGCTCACCAATCAGTTCCTCCATCCATCCATCCATCCACCTATGAGTCCACCCATCCATCCCTCCATCTACCTACTTGTCTATCAGTCCCTCCATTCACCTATCCACCTATACATCCATCCGTCTGTCCATCCATCCATCCATTCATCCATCCATCCCACCCACTTATCATCCATCCATCTACTACCCATTCATCCATCCACCTACTCATGCATCCATCTACCTACCCATCCTTCCATCCCCCTACCCATCCATCCATCCATCCATCCATCCATCCATCCACCTGTGAATCCACCCATCCACCTATCCATCCACCTACTCATCTATCAGTCCCTCCATTCATCCATCTACCTATACATCCATCTGTCCATCAATCCATCCATCATCCATCCACCTACCCATCCATCCACCCATCCACCCATCCATCCATCCACCTACTCATCCATGCATCCACCTACCCATCCATCCATCCGCCTAGCCAAACTTCCAGCCACCCATCATTTACTGAGTGCCTACGACGTGCCAGGCATGGCAGGAGAGGGTGAGCAACCACAGTGAACAAGACAGACGCAGCCTCTGCTTTCCTGAGCTTATCTCCTGATGAGGGGACAGACAATAGACATCATCATTTCAGAGTGACAAGTGCTATTAAGCAAAACAAGGAGCTGTGACAACGGGTGACTAGGATCGGGGTGGCTTAGATAGCCTGTTCAGGGCGACAAGGCGGTGACCGCTCAGCCAGGTCCTGAATGAAGCAGCTGCGTGAAGCTCTGGGGATGGAGTACTTCAGGCCCAGGTAGTTGCAGGTCCAGCAGCACCATTCAACCCCTCCGGACAGCTGCACCTCATCACCCATCTCCTTTCCACTCGTCACCAGAGGAATCGTTTTGGAGAGTGGGAAGGAAACAGCCACATCATGAAGGCGGTAGCCAGGCCTTCCTTCCTCCCCAGGGGCAGCTTTCACAAGTGAGGCCCAGTGGGGATAGGTGACTTCCACATGAACCCACAGGGTGACAAGGGGTAAAATTCCCTCTCATCCAACCACGGGTCTCTCTGCAAACAACTTGCATTCCCAGACCCTCTATCTTCAGAGAAGTCCCAGACGATGCCTATTTCAGGTCTCAGTTCTAAGATTCTGGCTCTCCTAGTTGAAGGTGAGAAGGCTGCATTAGTCATTCCCAGTGACCAGGCGGCACACAGACACACCTCCCCACAAATGCACACAGGCGAGTGGCGGTGCGGCAGTCACACTCAAAGAGTCTAGAAGGAGCAGCAGGTCGTCCAGGCGAAGCCTCCCCCCTTCAGCCAGCCCTGGGAACAAAACAGATGCTGTCAGCCCTGCCCCCCACGAGGAGCCAGCACCTGCTCAGAGCATCTGTCGTCTCTGCTCGTCCAGAACCCTGGATCACCTTCCTTCGGCAAGAGCATCATGACGTTCCTTGGGGGCTACCCTTCCTCCAGGGTAGGCATGTGGCTCAGGCAGGACCAATCGCAGCATCACACCCAAGCCCACTGTGATTGGCCAGGGCTGGGCACGTGTCCTGCGTTGGTCCAATGAGACGGAGTCTCAAGGCTTCTGCCAGGACAACAAGGGAAGAGGCATTCTCTCGGCCTTGAGGTTTCTAAGTTGATGGACCACAAGCCGGGAGTTGCCGGCAGCCAGTCTGTCACCATGTGGTGAGAGTGAAGAGAGAGCGAGATCTGCGTGACGCCCGGGTCCAGCCATGCTGAAGCCTCGATCATTCTATAATGTGGAGCAGCATGCCCCCTTTTATGGGGCCAGTTTGTGTTGAATTCCCATCATCTGCAGCCCAAAGGATTCTGCCTGATTCTGATATGGCAGCCTGCAGCCTGACGCCATAAGCTGAGTCCTGCGGTTACCGGCAACGGGAAGCCTTCCCTAGGCAGACTGTTCCAAGCATTCCCACCTCAAGACCCCTTGACCCAACTGCAAATCACTTTTTGAAAAAGCAGACTTCACAGCTGTCCTGAGACAGCCAGTTAGCCCCTCCAGAAGAGAAGGGTGGTGGTGAACACTGGGATCAGCAATTGACATTGCAGTGGGTTGCTTTGTAAGTGTCGGAAACACAGAAAAGACGTCGCCTGTTGACATATGGAATCCAGACTTTGTCTCTGGTGCAATTTAGGGCTTAGGGCACAACTCTGTTACGGCCGCTGCCTATGGACTGGAGAGCAGTCCCGCACGTGTCCTGCCGTGCTCGGTCCTGGGAGCACTCACAGGTGACTCCAGCCTGGGGTCACAGAGAAAGAGCTGGCTGACCCTGAGGTCGGCAGCAGGGTGTGTCAAGAACACATCTGGCACTCACGGAGAGTCACCCTCCTTTTTCTATTAATGGCTCCCTCCTCACCCCCATATGGATCCTACTTTCATGCCTTCTCTCTTTTTCTTTCTTTTTTTTAGAGACAGAGTCTCCCTTTGTCATCAGACTGGAGTGCAATGACGAGATCACAGCTCACTACAGCCTCCAAGTGGTCTCAAGCGATCCTCCCCCCTCAGCCTCCAGGTGCTGGGATTGCGGACATTGAGCCCTCGTGCCCGGCCCTCAGTCTATCCTAGTCCCACTCACCCAGCTTGTGGTTAATCATCTTTTTCCTTCACTGGTGACATTTTTTTAAAAGTCATTTTTGGTGCTCTATGGTCTTTAAATCGCCTCTTCATAGATATGCGCTGAGGAGTGGCGGCACGTGCCCAGTCCAGAGGCCATCGGGCCCCATGAGCGGCCTGCACCTGCGTGGGGCAGAGACGCGTCTCTCCAGAAGCCAGCTGCGCTCATTCTCTGCTCATTCTCTTCCCACCAAAAGCCTCAAGTGGCGACTGTGGCTGTTTCTCACGTGGCTTCTGCTCTAAGCTCCTTGTATTTGTCCGTGGTCTTCGACTTGTTTCCCCGAGTGCCGGTGGGCAACCCAGGAACGAAAGCTCCCACCCAGGTCTAGGAATGACGCAGACATGAAAAGTCCCCACGTACAAAGAAAAGGGAGCCACCAGCCACCCTGAAAACCCCATGTCTTTTCTCGTTTCTTTCCAGTTGTGAATGCAGGGACACAGGCGGTGTGAACCTGTTATGGCAGGACTTCAGATCAATGACTCACCCTACCCGTCGGGCCTGATTCCAGGCATGGTCGATTAAGTACTGGTCTAGACTTCCCTGTTTTCTTTATTGAAAATAATTCAGCCAGGCGTGGTGGCTCACGCCTATAATCCCAGCACTTTGGGAGGCCGAGGTAAGAGGACTGCCTGAGCCAATGGGTTCAAGACCAGCCCAGTCAACTTGATGAGACCACGTCTCTACAATAAATCAAAGAATTAGCCGGGCTTGGTGGCACAGGCCTGTAGTTCCAGCGACTTGGAAGGCTAAGGTGGAAGGATCAGCTGAGCCCAGCAAGTCGAGGCTGCGGCGGCCATGAGCGTGCCACTACCCTCCAGCCTTGGCGACGGAGTGAGACTCCGACTCAAAAAAAGAGAAAATTATTCATGTTGAACCAATTCATAAAATTTAGAACCACCTCCTAGCTTGGTTTCGTGGCTTTGATCCCAGCCTGTCACAGAATTGTTTTGCCTTTTTCTTTTTTTGAGAGGCAGGATCCCACTCTGTCGCCCAGGCTGGAAAATATCACTGATCCCAGCTCGCCACAGCCTCAGCCTCCTGGCTTCAGCAATCCTCCTGCCTCCGTCTTGGCTAATCCTTTTTATCTTTTGTTTTTTTTTTTTAGAGACAAGATTTTACCATGTTACTCAGACTGGTCTCGAACTCCTGGCCTCAAGCAATCCTCCCACCTCAGCCTCCCAAAGTGCTGGTATTACAAATGTGACCGTGTCGGCCCATTTTTGCCTTTAATAAAAACTGTCTATCGCGTTTAGTCTGTGGAGAACAGGTCTGCTGGCTCCATGGCTCCGTGGGAGTTGTGGCTCAGGCCCATGGGGAAATCACCAAGGAGAATGTGTCTGGCCTCATGTCACAGAGGTGCTTTCGGCTGGCAGGCAGGTGGACACACTTGGCCTCACTAACCTCCACCTCTTTACCCAGGGGGATGTGGGTCCGCCTGCTTCCTCAGCACTGAAGCCTGAAAGAATGCTCCTGTGACTCGGAGGTCAGTCCCCTCCAAAGCTCATGGTGAAATCCGGTTGTGGGGCCATGCAGGGAGGCTACTGGGACACCAGGGCTCCTCCTCAGGGGGGATTGGGGCTGTCATAAAAGGGCGAGTGGGCCGGGCGTGGTGGCTCACGCCTGTGATCCCAGCACTTTGGGAGGCCGAGGCGGGAGGATCACTTGAGCCCAGGAGTTCGAGACCAGCCTGGGCCACATAGCGAGACCTTGTCTCTACAGAAAATCAGCTGGACGTGGTAGCTACTCAGGAGGCTGAGGCAGAAAGAGCCCCTGAGCCCAGGAGGTCGAGGCTGTGGTGAGCCACGACCATGCCACTGCACTCCAGCCTGGGTGACGGAATGAGGCCCTAGCTCAAAATGAAAGGAAGGAAGAAAGGGAGGGAGGGCAGGAGGGAAAACACACTGTCTCTTGATAATCACGTCTTTGGCCCTGGAAAGGTTGCTGCTTTGAAAATATCACTGAGCTGAAGACAATCATGGCGTCCACCTGAGTCCGTGCTTCCTGGCTTTATCCTCCCCAGTCCCTGGGGCGCCCCGCGGAGCCCACAGTCCCAATGTCCCGGAGGAGGGCTGGACCGCACCCTGCCTACGCCCCGGCCCTCGCCCCACGATGGAACCCCAGGACAGCACCTGCTCCTGGGCTCAGCGAAAGGCGCGCACAGCTCGGGGTCTGGACCTGGCACGTGCTCGAGCTCCCGGGGGACCCTGTCGTCCGCCTTCCTCCTCTCGACCAGGCCCTTGCCGGGCTCCCCCGGGGCGACGTCGTAGTAGCCCTTCCGCTTGGCCTTGAGACGCAGCTTGTTCCGGTAGTGCTCGATGTCCGACTTCTGCTTCAGCGCCTTGCTCACCTGCGGGGAGAGACAGGCTCAGCCCCCGACCCACGTGGCCCCGGCGGGGTGCTCACTGGATGGTCCCAACCCCCGGAAGAGCTGGGCGTGTGTCACGACGGCCCCCCGGCCAGCCAGACCCGCCATCCCGCGCCAAGACCGGCCCACATGGCGGGCCCAGACGCTCCCCTGGGTCTCCTGGGACTCCCCCAGGGCCTCCATCACCCTGTCTGTGCCACCTCTCAGGCTGAGGCCTGGCCCCTCGCTCAGCTACGTGCCACCAGCCCTCCCTCTGCTGGCACCATGGTTCCTCTGACCTGCGGCCCAGCCCATGTTGGGTGCCCTCGCTCTAGGCCCAGGCCTGATGAACCCAGCACCTCCCACCCCCCGGCCATTCAGCGAGAGTCTGGTGGGGTCGGAGAGGCTGAGCTGGGGTGCTGGGATTACAAATGTGAGCCACCGTGTCGGGTCATTTTTGCCTTTAATAAAAACTATCGCGTTTAGTCTATGGAGAACAGGTCTGCCGTGGCTCCATGGGTCCGTGGGAGTTGTGGCTCAGGCCCATGGGGAAGTCACCAAGGAGAATGTGTCTGTCCTCATGTCACAGAGGTGCTTCCGGCAGGTTTGAGAATATCATTGATGGGAGCCCCCCTCCCAAGGCCTGTCTACACGGTCCCCTGCATCTGGGAGTGTGTTTTTGGGAACCCACATTTTGCTTGAGAGTCAGGTAATTTTGAAGCCTTGTACAGCCAACAGCGCCAACCAGGCCCCACCCTACAGGGCAAAGCCAACCTGGCCTTTCAGGAAGGGACACACACGGCTAAGGGACCCCATGACCTGCTGAAGACAGACGCAGCTGGCCGTGCTTACAACTAGCAAGTGGTAAGGAAGTGGCACCACTTTCTGGATTTTCCACGTTGTTCTTCAGTTTTCTTAAGAGAGACTGAAAGAATCCTGTCACTCAGCAAAGGAGACGCGTGGCCTCAGGGCTGTGCATTCCTCAGTCAAGCCAGTCACCCGCAGGAGAAGAGGAAGACAATGACAGAGCAGCCAGTCACAGGGGATGGCCCGCTCCTTGAGCCACCCAGGTGGCAAGCGCCCATTTCTGGACCAGGGCGACACTCCTCTGTTTTGGGTGACGAGCCCCAGAGGAAAAGAGAAGGTGAGCTGACTCCAGCCCAGATGTGGAATGTCTCTGGAACATTCTCACCCTTGTGTGGGATGAAGAGGCCCAGGCGTGGCCCACGGACATGACGTGCGGCCACCGCGGGCCAGAGGGTCCCAACCATGGGCCACGGCCCAGACCATGCTCAGAGCTGGAGGGAGGCCTCAAAGGCCCCTGAGCGCTGGCTTGCCGGCTGGGGGAGGAACTGTGCCTGGGAAAAGGTGCCGAGGCTGTGGTCGGTTGTGACGAGACACCCAGACTCTCTGGCTACAGAGCCGAGGGGCCTACAGCACAGGGTCCCTCCCCAGGGTTCATCCAGCGGGTGATACAGTGCATCCTGCGTGCCAGGCACTGTCGTCAGCATTTCCCATGTGAGAACCGGCTGTATCTTCACGGCAGCCCCACTTTGCGGATGGAGCCACTGGAGCCCAGAGACATAACCCGGGGTCACACAGCAAGTGGAAGCATGGCGGCAAGGCTCCACGGCCTCAGAAGCTCCAGGCTTCTTCTCACTGTGGGCTGCATAAGACAGAGAGGGAGGAGCCCTGGGCGGGGAGCCAGGAGACACGACCTCATGGCTGGCACAGCACCCTGCATGTGGCTCTGAGAACCCCGTGAACCCTCAGGCCTCAGCGTCTGTCTAAATCCCGGAGGAGGTGGGGTTGGAAATGCTCCGTGAGTCTAGGGGAATTCTAAAAGCCAATGAGCCCCAACCCACCAGTTCCATCTCTTGGCCCAGAAAGCAAAAGGAGCCTCCCAAATCGTCTATAAAGTGCTTTCTAAGCAGCTGGGAAGGAGGGAGGACCAGCCCAGCTGTGCCAGGTGTGGGGTGTTCCCGATGGTGTGGTGGGAAAAAGCCCTGAAAACCATAAACTTTCCCACCTGCTGCAGGGAACAGAGCAGGATAGAATGGACAGCCAACCCACAGCTTCACAGCAGAGCTGCATCAGAGTGCGTGTGTACGTGTGTGTATGTGCCTGGACACACGTGAAGTGTACATGTTGGCATGCGGGTTCTGTGTGCATCTTCTTTAAGGTCCATAACCATGTCCAAGCCCTGACCATTCTGCTGCAGAAGATGGAAGGAGGTGGGCAATGTGACCGGACTCTTGCTTCCCCTCTGCACTGCCTCCCCCTCTCCCAATCTGTCCATCTACATTTGTCTACCTATCACCTGGCTACCTATCAGATACCTATGTATGTATCTATCATCTATAGCTATCTATCATCTGTCTACCTATGTCTCTGTCTCTCCATGTATTCATCTATGTATGTATGTATGTATCTATCCAGCAGTCCCTAATTTTTTTGGTATCAGGGACTGGTCTTGTGAAAGATGATTTTTCCACAGCTGGGGGGTGAGGCTGGAGGAGGGATGATTTGGGGATGATTCAAGTGCATGACGTTTATTGTGCACTTTATAGCTAGAGCCTTCGCATGTGCAGGTCACAGCAGGGTTTGCGCTTCTATGTGGATCTAATGCTGCCACTGAGCTGACAGAAGGTGGAGCTCAGGCAGTGATGTGAGCAAGGGGGCAGGGCTGTCAATGCAGAGGAAGCTTTGCTCCCTCATCTGCCGCTCACCTCCTGCTGTGTGGCCTGGCTCCTAACAGGCCACGGACCAGTACCAGGGACTGGAGACCCTGTGTCTGTCTGTCTGTCTATCTGTCATCTAGGGGTCTCTCTATGCATTTAACTATGTATCTATCAATTAATCAATCATCTCTCTATCAATCATCCATATCAATACGTCTGCCTATCAACAAATCATCTCTAGCTAGCTAACTAGCTAGCTAGCTAGCTTTCTTTGATGAAATCATCACTCTCCAGTGAATGCCACCCACTTTTCAGACCCTCAGAAGAGGTCATCAACATTATACAATTCGTCCATGTCCTCCTGGAAGCAGCTGGTGGGTTGCTGGCAGTGTACTTGAAGGGATACGTGCCATTTCACAGCCTGTATCATGGCCACGTCCCAGTATCTCTCCGGGTTCCTCTCACCTCAAGCCCCTCCCGTCCCCACGACACCCACCATGCAGACAGTTTAGGGGTGTTCTCAAGGCAGAGGATGTGTGTGAGGGACGGGGAGAGCTTCTGACGTTCTCTTTGTAACCTCAGTTCCAAAACGCTCCCTCTGGCTTTCAAATGAGTAGAAGATGCTCTGAAAACATCACCTGGCAAATTTATTTTGGGTGACCTAGTCCTGATCCATTCCATGGTGGCCTGGAGCACACGGAGGTAAAGATGCCCACATGCCCAGGTGCATCTCAGGTCCCTGACGCCACGTCACCCAGCATTGGCAGGCATGTCCCAGGTCCCCAACACTGTGTCACCCAACACTGGCAGGCATGTCCCAGGTCCCCAACTCCATGTCACCCTGAGCTGGCAGGTGCCACCCTCAGTCCAGTTCCCTAGGGCCCAACTAGATTGCTCCTGTCCCGCGTCCTCAGGCACTCACCTCTCCGTTAAGGACCGCCGAGGACTCCTGGTTCCTGTCCGAGGTGGGGGGCACCATGGGCAGGGCTGTGGGCTTGATGGCGATGAGGTGCACCGACCCGGAAGACGTGTCCACGGGCTCTGCGGCCACCTTGCCTGAGCTGTCGAAGAGAACCACTCCCTCTTCCTCATCGCTGGTGGGCACTGCACATGACACAAACACACGGAGGGGCGACTTGGTCCTGATCCATTCCATGGTGGCCTGGAGCACAGGCCCACAGTCGGGATCACTCCCCTCAAAACCACCACTGTCAACCTGGGTCGGGCCGGGGTCCGCCCATGAAGCCAAGGCCCCACGGTTCACCCCCATGACCCTTTCAACGGGCAGCAAAGAACAGGGAGGGTCTGGGTCGAAGCAGCGGCAGCCCCTTCTTTCAAAACGATGGCAGAACATTTGAAGGACGAAACTAACTTTTTTCTCTCTGAGTCAGGAGTGAGAAAAGTGAATCAGCCAAACCTCATCACTGCTCCTAAATCTGACAGTCACCAGCCTCAGTGCTCAGCTCAGCCTCTGCCCAGGGCCACGGATCCCCACGACGTGAAGGCCCAAGTGCTCCGTGGTCAGCGAGCCATGGACTTTGCTGTGGACACTCTTTCCCCTTGTGAAGGCTGCCTCTCCAGTGACTGGGCTTTGGTTTCTTTCATTTGTCTAAAACGAAGCTATGAAATGACCACTGGAGAAACGGATTTGCAGCTCCTGGCAAGTCCCCTCACGAAGGGGCGGGAATCCCACCCCCGCCTGGGGGATGAGTCCCCCCTCTGACAGCTGCTTCTGCTGAGATCGCTAAGACTCCGTCCGCCCAGAGCGTCCATGGCTGAGCCGACAGAGGCGGTTCCTGCCAATGCACTTGTTCCTAAGGCTAGTCCCATCAAGTACCCACGGGCAGGACGGCTCACTGAGCACCTGGCCAGAGATGAGTTAAGGCTGTCTGACAACCAGATCCGGAAGCCCCTGGGGAGCGAGGAGTTGCTGTGTCAAGCGTGACCCCAGCACAGCACCTTCCGCTTCCCTCCAGCCTACTCAAGAGGCTGGCAGGTCATTTAATTGATGGAGAAACACATGGTTTCTATCATTCCACCACTTACGTTAATCACAGAAGATTTGTCAAATTAAGCCAAGCAAAGTGTTATTTCACAATGGGGCTGAAACAACTCAGAGACTAACAATGGACGATAATTGGAATTTGTTTTTAGTTCTGTGGGCTGATTTGCGGCTAGCCAGCAGGCCACCAAGCAGCCAGTGACGGGGACAGGCTCTCTTTGTCTGTGTCACCAGATGTGTCGATATTTGTGGCATAGCTTTGCGGGTCAGCTTCTGCGTGGCCACTGAGATCGCCCACCTGGACACCTGCTCTGTGAGAGTCTCCCCTCTTGACACTCACAGTCTCACAAGGAGGTCCTCCTGTGTAGTTAGGACATCACAGAATGACGGAGTGTCACGCCCAAGACTCCGGCCATTGAACACCACTGCGGTTTCCACCTGGCTCTTGGTCACACGCCCTGGGGACAGCCGCTACCCAGGCACCTCCCAGAGAAGCCCCTGCTCTGAGCCTCCCCCATCCCCGACCCCGAAAACACACGTTCCACCAGCAACCAGGGGCCATCTTTCTAAGCAGTGACCAGGTCACATTCTGACTCTGATCGGAACCCTCCGTGGGTTTCACCCCTCAGGATCAAGCCAGTGCCCCCATGGTCCTGTCTGGCTGCCCGCCCCGCTGCCCTCTCCGTCCGCTTGGCTCCCGCAGGGCGACCCTCCCCGAGCACATCACCCAGCTCCATGCCCTTCCCAGTACTGACCACCACTGAGTTAGCCTGTCCTCACTGCTGAGTTAGCAGTGGTGCACTGAGTTAGCCCGAGTCAGCCTGTCCTCACTGCTGCCCTAGAATGGATGCTCCATTCTCACCCATCTGGGTTTTTTTGTCAGGATCTCACTCTGTTGCCCAGGCTGGAGTGCAGTGGCATGACTGTCACTCATCACAGCTTCAAACTCCTGGGCTCAAGCGATCTTCCTGCCTCAGCCTCCCACACAGCTGGGACTACAGGTGTGCACCACCACACCTGGCGAATTTTTTAAAAGACGTTTTTGTAGAGACAGAGTCTCGCCGTGTTTCCCAAGCTGGTCTCAAACTCCTAGCCTCAAGTGATCCTTCCACCTCTGCTTCCCAGAGTGCTGGGATTATGGGTATGAGCCACAACACCCGGTCTCCCAATATGTTTTTGCAAGCTGCCAAGGTCATGAAAAGGCACGTTTTTGTTTTTCCATAATTCCATTCAATGTTATTTCCTCCCTCCCTCCCTCTCTTCCCTTGGTTCATCTTCTAATCAATAAAACACACGACTGATTTTACTGGTAAACTCTAACCTAGCCCTAAGATAAAGTGGAGTCCTCTGACGAAAAGGATAAACACGGTCCACGGAAGGTCCGTCTCTGAGTGCTGACGTGCTTCTGCGTTGACTGAGTTTTACACAAAGCAAGGTGGTCCTGTCACTTCTTGGAAAAGCTCAAGCCTAAACCTCCCTGGATGGAGACCTGGTGAGACAGAAGCGACCAACCCCCAAATTCTCCGTGCTTACTCTTGGCAAGAACGAGGTGCAACCACGGAAGCACCCTAACCCTGGGAGGGACGGAGCTAATGAAACAGAGCGAGACTCTCAACCAGCCCAGCGACTGCACTTCAGTCATGCTCCGAGCCTGAGATTTAGATCATGGATGTGACCTCGACAGAGGGAGGAGGCAGGCAGAGAGCAGACGAGCCGGACGGCGAGGGCGGCTGGGACAGGCAGAGCGGCCGGCACTTCCCAGGTGGGGGGCGTGGAGGGCGGGAACCCATGGGCTCTGGTCTTGGTGGACTAAGCCCAGGGCGGGGGAAGGCGTCTCTGCAACCATGCGCGACAGACCGAGGAGTCCATGCGGTGCACATTTTCAGACAAGGAAAAGGGCACGGAACAATATGCATATTATTCCATTTTGCAGAAGAAAACACCAATGAACAGAAAGCAAAGACACGTGTGTGCCCATATGCACCGTAAGAAGGTCAGGGAAAGACACACGGGGTCATTCAGGGCCTTCAGAGGGCAGGGGTGGGTGGTTGGGACTTCTGGGGGAGTGAGTGGTCTTGGCTTTACTTTATGTATTTCCAGGAAGTAAGGCTGGGTGTGGTGGCTCACGCTGGTAATCCCAGAGCTTTGGGAGGCCAAGGTGAAAGGACTGCTTGAGACCAGGAGTTCAAGACCAGCCTGGGAAACATAGCAGATCCCATCTCTATAAAAAATTAAAAAAGAAAATAGCTGGGTATGGTAGCACAGCCGGTAGTCCTAGCTACTTGGGAGACTGAGGCAGGAGGATCGCTTGATCCCAGGAATTGGAGGCTACAGGGAGCCACGATGGCACCACTGGACTCCAGCCTGGGCAACACAGCAAGACCCAGGAAGTATATAAGGGAAGGAAAAAGGAAGGAAGAGGGAGGGGGAGGGGAGAGAGGAGGCCGAGGTGGGTGGACCATCTTGGCTAGGTGGCAGTGGCCATCACAGATTCAGCCAAAGCAGCCCTCCCCTGTGGCTTCACGGCGGGGGTCTCTGCTATCGCCTCGCTCCCTCTACCCTTCTCTCCTGGCGGCTTGCCCTGGGGAGACAGAAGAGTGTGGCAGCGCTGACATCCCGGGGGGATTGAGGCTCCAGGAAGGTCCCAGGTCAGCCCCATCCTGATGTGGGTGGTGCGGTCTGGGTGGCCCGAGGCAGGCAGAGAGGACACAGGGCAAGAACGCATTCAGCAACCACGCGTAGCGACAGCCTAAACAGGCACCTCGCGCAGGAGCTGGAAACCGGGACAGGAGCGCGTTTCCCCTGCGGAATTCAAATCCGTGGCATCATAGCTCTTTCTTCCCCTCTTTCTTTTTTATTTGGAAGAAAAGAAATAAGTAGCGTTTGAAAACACAATGCGATTCCAGCTCCAGACTCCAGAGCGAGTCCTTGAGCGGCAAAAGCACCTTTGGAGGGGAAGCCGATTGCGTGTCAGGGTCCAGCTTGTCCCCGGGCGTCCTGTGAGCTCGGCCTGCAACCCTTAAAGACCCCAGAGGAACGGACCTGGTCTGAAATCAGCAGCGCCGGGCATGTGAATCCCGGGCCCTAGGGAGCCAGCTTCACACGGAAGGACGCAGGAAGAGGAGGTCATGAGGGGAGGTGTCAGGAGGGGATAGAGGCCGCACAGGGATGACAGCGGCCACCGACAGAGGGTGCCCCGCACGATGAGGGGCTCAGACGACCGAATGAAAACCTCAACCCAGTCCTCACAGGCAGGGAAGAATCACATGTGAGAGAAACAAACGGCCCGGAAACTTCAGACAGAAGTATCCGGCTGAGTTTCCAAGTTGGTGACAGACCTTTACGGCTTTCTTGCTCTGGAGGGGAGGTGGGCTTGCATTGTCTGGACTCTGGCATTGGTTGAGTCCCTGAGACTTCCCACGGGCATCAGGCCAGGGCCAGCCGTCTCAGTGCACTGGGGGCTGGAGGGTACAGCAGTCCACCCGCAAATTAGAAAGATCTGGAAGCAAGCCTCAGCTTGACCTATACCATTCCAAAAGAACAGGGGCAGGGGGCGGGCCAGGATGATTCAGAAGCGGGGTGAGGGGACAGCGTGGGAGGCTCCCAGCAGACTCCCGGACCTTGTGGTGCAGAGCAGAGAGGAGGACGTGGGTCTCAGCCTGCTGGGGGTGAGTGTGTGCACGTGTGTGTGCACGCGCATGCGTGCGAGGCCAGGCGGCCCTACGGGGAGGCATCTCACCATTTCTCTTCCTGGCCTCCTCCTTGGTCCCCTTCGGCTGTGCCATGACATTCTGGGGGGAGCGTCGCCCAGGGCTGGGCTTCCCTGATTCGTTGCTGAGGACAGAGCCGTTCTCACTGGACGACCTGCTGGGGTAACCATAGCAACAGGGACCCGGTGAGTTTCCACAAGCTATATTTTATTTGCACAGTTTAATGCCTGCAGCCTCCATTGCACCCACGCCCAGAGGACACGGGTCGGGCCCAGGAAGCCAAGGCTGCCGCCGTGAGGGCTCGCTGGGCTGCCTGCCACATTCCCCAGGCTCAGCTGGGGGATATGCCAGGTGCGGCCCGCAGGCCCCCTCAGCGCCACACGCCCCGTGACCGACCCCACGGTGCACGGGTGCCCCATTCAGCACAGCGCTCTGGGAGCGTGGCCACAGGGACACGCAGGGCACACGGATGCCCCGGCCGTGCTCTTTGCCACCCATGCCTTGACCACTGGAGAGTCAGTCACCCACCATGGGGTCCTCGCTCCGTCAGACACACGCACATACACATGTACACACACTCACGGTGGCAGCTAGTACCCTTACCTTTCGAAACAAGCAATCTGAGCTACCTGTGCATTCTGGAAGTACCTTCCATGAGTCTGCTCTGTGCCAGGCACCGCGCCAGGTGCACAGGTGTGTGGAGACTCCGGGTACCTTCCCATCAGGAGCGCCTACTGAGTGCCTGAGGCTGTGCCGAGCATCCTCAAAACTGACCACGAGTCATCACAAGGCACCACTGGCATGGTGGTCGCCACTCGTATCCCGCAAGTGAGGGACAGGAGGCTTGTGGGGTGACGCGTGTTGTCTGTGGCAGAGCTGGCAAGGGCAGACCCGTCCTGGAAGCCAGCGTTCCCCTTGCGCCCAGAACACCCTCCCTTTCATCTCCTGCAACGACCCCAGATGATGCAGCCCCAGCCACAGGCGCCTCCCAGGGCCGGGCGGGATGCTCGTCTTTGTGGCCTCAGGAAGGCCCAGCTGAAGTCAGGCTCACGGTAGCTCCGGCCTTGGGCATGAAGACCGACTGCCTCCCTCTTGGGAGACCAGCAGGAGGTGCCAGCATGGGCCTCTCGCTCCACGGCCAACATTCTCACTTGGAAAGTGGTGGCGTCCAGTCCCGCAGTGGGAACTGGAAGAAACGCCCCTGGTCCGCGGTAAGCAGCCTCCCTCCCTGCCAGTGTTCTTCTTGCTCTCCCTCCCACCTCAGCCCCCGGGGATTGAGAATTCTCAGTCTATGTGACCATGTCTGCGGTGTGACCAGCACCCGCCAATGACGTGCCGTGGACACCAGAACCAAGGTGGACGCTCCTGACCCAAGGCCCGAGTGCAAGCGTGGGAGATGCGTCCTGCGCTCCCACTGCGGGGCTCCCAAGGCATGCTGCATGCCAGAGGCTCGGGGCAGCTCTGCTGCCGAGAGACTCCGCTGGTTTCCAACTTCAACTGGCTGCAAATCTTTTCCACCAGAATGCCTTTAGCGGCCTACAAAGCCAGGGACGCGAAGAACGTATTGTTTGATCAACGATATGTTATTTATTCACCTAACCACTCTTGGGTTGCTGGGTGCTGGTGTGCAGACGTACAGAAGAGACAGATGCCCCCGGCTGTCTTCAGACTCATGTAGCCAACGGCACCTGCTCACCCAATGGGCTTTATCGGACAGAAAGCCTTTCATTTCGGGTCAGAAAAAAGGCAAGGAAAAGGCTCTTGGCAGCCTCTTCTGCGTTCACAAAATACTGAAGGTTTTGTGGCATTTTCATGCCCTTTTTCTCATTGATCCTGACACGAGTTTCTGGCTCATTTTCTCCCTCCAAGGAAAGTATCAATGAGCGAATTTCTGCAGAAAAAACCGACTCTGCCTCTTCTCTGCATTGGGTTGCAGACTTGGGTTTCCATGGCATCTCCAACTCACAACTTCTGGTCAAGACAGAGAGTGAGAGTGTGTGTGTGTGTGTGTGTGTGTGTGTGTGTGTGTGTATGTGTGTGTGTGTGTGTGTGTGTATGTGTGTGTATGTGTGTGTACTCACAGGGAAGTAGCAACAGTGTTTTTGAAAACAAGAAAATGTCACCTGTGAGGCTGCAGTTTGGGGCTGTTGAACTCAGTGGTCCCCATTCAGAGGACATGGTAGACACAGAGCCTGGAAGGACAGCCTTGGGGGTGGGGTCAGTGGACATCCCTGGGGGTGGAGTCAGTGGATGTCTTTGGGGGTGGGGGTCAGTGGACATCCTTGGGGGGTGGGGTCAATGGACATCCTTGGGGGTGGGGTCAGTGGACAGGCTTGAGGGTGGGGTCAGTGAACAGCCTTGGGGGTGGGGTAAATCCACAGCCTCGGGGGTAGGGTCAGTGGACAGCCTCAGGGGTGGGGG
>NW_007050398.1:492609-496443 GCF_000164805.1 Carlito syrichta | reverse complement strand
CAACCTTGGGGGTGGGGTCAATGAACAGTCTTGGGGGTGGGGTCAATAAACAGCTTTGGGGGTGGGGTCAATCCACTAATGAACAGTGAGGGCTAAATGCGATGCATAAGCGTCTCTTGCCAATGGCTGCCCCTGAGAGGCCGGTTCCCCATCCCGGCCTGTCAGTCCCCATCACCTATAGCTTACAGCATCTCCAACAGCCTAGGCTGTAGGGAAAGGGCCCCCACGCCCACCTGGTTGTCTGGAAGGGACTGAATGCTCAGTGTTCCATTCTAATATAATTTTCAAACTTTTAAAATTTTTAAACATTAAAAAAATGGTATTTTTATTTTTTATTTTTGAGTAGGAATCTCACTCTGTTTCCCAGGCTGGAGTGCAGTGGAATGCTCACAGCCACCATAGCCGCAACCCGCTGGGCTCAGGTGATCCTTCCGCCTCAGCCTTCCAAGTAGCTGGAACCACAGGCCTGTGCCACCATGACCGGCTAATTTTTTGATTGATTGTAGGAGACAAGGTCTCGTCAAGTTGTGCAGGCTGGTCTTGAACCCCTGGGCTCAGGCAATCCTCCCGCCTCTGCCACCCCAAGTGCTGGGATGACAGGCGTGAGCCATTGCACCCAGCAAAAATGTAAATTTTTTTAAAAAGGTGTCTTAGTAACTGTCAAACCCCTGGCTTCCCCTCCTTTTCACTTGCGAAACTCTGGACCACCTAACAGACCCATTCTGAGAGGCCGGCAGTCCACCCCCAGCAGCAAGTGGAGCCG
The DNA here is from genome assembly GCF_000164805.1 of Carlito syrichta. Lineage (NCBI taxonomy): Eukaryota > Metazoa > Chordata > Mammalia > Primates > Tarsiidae > Carlito > Carlito syrichta. The sequence goes on along the minus strand of NW_007050398.1, from coordinate 495,680 downwards.
CCGGAAGCTTAAGGTCCATTACGGGTTTCTGCTGGGTTTGGGTCTTGAAATCTTCCCCAATCCTCAGACACTCCCGTGGTCAGCTGGACTTGAGCAGAGATGAGCCTTTCTCTGACAGCTTTGGCAATGACTCAGCCAGCCATTAGTGAAATATATTTCACGGTCAAATTTTGAAGCAAATGCAGAAATCGCTCAGGAGTACAGACGTGATCTTCTTTGTGTTGTTTCATAAGCTAATATTTCTTAATAAAAATTTGGGGTAAGTAATTGACTTTGATCAGCAAGAGTAGACTTGCTAATCTAGGAGGACATGCTTGTCCTAAGAACATTTTTTTTTCCTTTGAAGACAGGGTCTTGCCTCGCTCTATTGTCCAGGCTGGAGTGCAGCAGCTCGTTGCAACTTTGAACACCTGGGCTCAAGCCATCCTCCCACCTCAGCCTCCCGGAGAGCTGGGACTACAGGCATGTACCACGATGCCTGGATAATTTAACTTCTTTTTTATTTTTTTTGTAGAGACAGGGTCTCCCTATGGTGCCCAGGATGGTCTTGAACTACTGGGCTCAAGGGATCCTCTCACACCTTGGCCTCCCAAAGTGCTGGAATCACAGGCATGAGCCACCGCACTCAGCCAAAACAATTTTTTTTAAAGAAAACTTTGCACAATTCAAATTACTCAACTAGACTGGGTGGAGAAGAAGTTTTATTCTTCCTGAAGTGCTACATTCATCTCCTAATTTTAGTAACTCGTTCATTTCTTTTTGGCATCCTCTAAATAGATGGTAAACAAGTCATAAATGTGCTTTGTTGTATTTGGCAAAGATCCTCATGAGAATAACTGCTGTAGGTAACACTACTTGCAAGCCAATCCAGACAAACCATCGATGACTCCTCTGCGTCTCGGCTCTGCTCCGTTCAGGCTCTCCATACTGGTGCATCAGGGTAGCACCAGCCCCCATGTCTTCACACTTCTCTGTCTCCAGTCCTTGCAGAGGGTCCTCTGGCCTTGACCATGCAACTTGCTTTAGCCAAGAGGACAGCAGCAAGTGTGACACCAGCAGAGATTTGAGAAAGGTTTGCACCTTGGGCTTTTTTTTCTTACTGCTCTTGGGACCCAGGAACCATCTATGAGAAACTCAGGTCTGGCCTGCTGGAGGTGTGGAGAGGCCATGGCTACCTGGGCAGCTCCAGACAAGGCTGGCATCAACAAGTCAATGCAGCCTAGTCATGCCAGCTCATACCAGAAGAACCACCCAGCTGAACTCAGCCCATACTTCTGACCCACCCAAATCACACACTGAAGAAATGGTGGATGCCTTAAGCTACTATGCTTAGAGTGATTTGCTATGGAGCAAGAGATGACAAATCCACATGCCCCAACCCTTTTTCTTACACAGGCTGAACTCCAGCCCTCTGCTCCTCCCACCTCTTTCCGAGGAACCAGAAGTTCCTGGAAGAAAAACACTGCCCGTTGCTTGACTTTAGTACAACATCTGCATATCTAATACGGACGATCCTGCCTTCCTCCTCAAGTTACTTCTTCTTCCTGATTCTCGGACCCCACGCTCTGTTCTCCTATCCTCTGTCCTGATACGGTCCAGTCTTCCTTGGTGATCCATTCTCCTCTCCTAGAGGACATCCCCAGGTTCTGTGCTTGGATCTCATCTTTTCTGTCTGTACTCTCCTGGGTGATTTCTTCCAGCCTCACAGTATAACCAAGCACGTTTCTTCTTCTCCCTGGTCCTCTCCTAAGTCCAGAGCCACGTGGTTAGCTGAGTCTGTGTTTCCACTTGTATATCCAAGGGCAACTCACAGGGAACACGCCCACATCCAGACCCTTGATGGTCCCCTGAAAACCACCTGTTCTTTGGCCTTCCCAATACATCAGTGACAAAGGCACTCCTCGGCACATCCCATCAGCTCTTCCTTCAACACCTCTCAGACTCCAAATACTTCTTGCACGCCATGGTAGGTCCACACCGCCCTCTCGCTCCTGATTATGGCAGAAGCCTCCTAACGGGCCTTCCTGCCTCTGCTCTGCGCCTGACAATCTCTTCGCCACACAGCAGCCAGAGTGAGCCCTTAAGACCGCAAGTCACACCACGCCACAGCTCCTCTCAAAGTCCCCCAGTGACACCCATCTTTATTCACAATAAAATTCCAGGTGCAGATTTTGGCCTGTACAGCCCGGCCGAAGTGATCCCCTCGGGCAAGCTGTCTGACCCCCGTCACCCCTTCTTCCTCCTGGCTCACACCCCAGCCTCCTCTGCCTTCTGGCTCTTCCTTGAGCTCACCGAGTGGTTCCTCCTCTGGGCAGTGCACACGCTGTTCCGCCTGCTTGGAGCAGTCCCCCTGCAGACGGCCTAGCGGATGACACCTCACTTCTGCCGGGTCTACCTCAAATGCCGGCCACCAAGGAGGTCTTCCGTGGCTTCCTGTCCATGGCAGCACGGCGCCCCTTGTGCCCCTCTGCCCGCACTGTGCTTGGGTCTCTGTACCCACCACCACGTGGCCTAGAAACAGGCCGACCCCATCTGTCTCTCTGCCTGTTTACCGTCTATCTCTTCCCACCCAACTGGAGGTTCCCAAACAGCAGGAACTTGGCCTTGTCCACTGCAGTCTCCCCGTGCCTGGCAACGAGCCAATGATAAAGGGGGTAGGGAAAGGAGGGAGGCAGGGACGCTGTAGCTTTTGCAGCCTTGGGCAGGGAGAGGGTCTGGCAGTGGGTGTCGGGGCGCCACCAGCAGGGCCGGCCCTGGGCTCTCTGCCTCCTTCCAAGGCGACTGCAAAGTCCTCCTAACGTGTCTCTCGTGCACACTGCCATCGGTGTCCTTCTGACACACAGGCTGGACATCACTGTCTTCTTAAAGCATGATCTGAGGCTCCCCAGGGCCTAGAGGATGAAGGGTGCACTCCTCAGCTTGGCACTTGGGGCTTTCCAGTCCTCATCTGTCTTCTGGTTTCATCCCTTGCTGTGCCAGCTGCTGTGAATCAAAACTCTAGGAATGTGCGCCCTGCAGAGGACACGCCTGTCACTCTTCCCTCCCCGCTCCCTCAGCCCGGATGCTTCATC
>NW_007050398.1:454519-492589 GCF_000164805.1 Carlito syrichta | reverse complement strand
CATGGCGCCCTCCCCCCCAGCCTCCAGTTCCCCCTCCTGTCTTCTCCGAACCCCTGCGGACCCCCTGTGGGCTCCCACCCTCCCTGCCAGTGTTCCAGCAGCTTCTCTCTGTGTCCTCCTGCTCCTTGAGGTCGGGAAGCAACCATCCACACTTCTCATGCCTGTCAACATTCTCTGTCCATAGCAGAAGCTGAATAAACACTTTTGATGGAAATCACTTGAGAAATTCTCAGTTAAAATACAATTATCATGGATCAAAGGCACTGATTTTTTTTTCTGGAGTCAGAGTCTCACTCTGTTGCCCAGGCTGGCGTGCAGTGGCACGATCACAGCTCACCGCAGCCTTGACCTCCTGGGCTCAGATGATTCTCCCACCTCAGCCTCCCGAGTAGCTGGAACCACCATGCCCAGCTAATTTTTTTTATTTTTATAGAGACAAGGTCTTGCTAGGTTTTCCAGGCTGGCCTCGAACTCCTGGACTCAAACACTCCTCCCCACTAGCCTCCGCATGTGCTGGGATTGCAGGTGTGAGCCACCACGGCCTACTTGAAGGCACTGCTTTTGATATGCTAAAAATGTAAGTGTGACATCAGTGCCAAGGTGGTTACGGCAGGCATGAGAGTCACATCACTGCTGTGGTGGTCAGCAGAGATGTAAAACCTTAGGATGTGGCTCCCCCCAGCAGGTGTGGTCACTCGTGCTGTCCCCTTCTCACATGCTCACACGAGCTCGAAGTGGACTTTGCAAGGACAGCAGGGTCAGCCCGGGGCACGAGCCATCCACACCTCAGCTACTCCCTCGCGGACTGGGGGCAGGGGTCACCCGTGCCTACCTCTTCCTGGTATCAGTGGACCTGGCTGTCTTGATGGTGCTCCCGTCGTGCGCCATGTCCCTGTCTGGGGGGGCGTCCCTCATGGGCAGTGGGAGCACCACCGTCTCCTGGGTCATGGGGATGACCTCCTCGTCCGCACCCTGCTGTCCCAGGTGCTGCTTGGCGTAGTCGAAGCCTTGCACGGGCTGCAGAGAGGAAGGGTTTGCGGTCACATTTCCCGAAGAGCAAGGCTCTCCCAGGTGGCAGACGACAGGCCGCCCAGGCTAGTGGGACCAGACTCAGCTCTGCCGAACCGGGTGACCCAGAGCCTCAGGACTGCCGTCCCTGAAGGCTGGGATCTGTGTTAGTTCCACCCAGACACAATCTCTATAGGCAAAGTGCGCTCGGAGAAATGAAGGGTGCCAACGAGATGCAGACGGTGGTAAGAACTCACTTCGGTCAAAGATTTTATCTTAGTTTTATTATTTGACTGAGCCAGAGTCTGGCTCTGTTGCCTAGACTGCAGGGTGGTGTCACAGTCACAGCTCGCTGTAGCTTCAGCCACTTAGGTTCAAGAGATCCTCCCACCTCGGCCTCTCCAGTAGCTGGGACTACAGGCACACACTACCACAACTCAGCTAATTTTTTAAATTTTTTATTTTGCAGAGATGGGGTCTTGCTTTCTTGCCCAGGCTGGTCTCAAACTCCTGGTCTCAAACAATCCTCCCACCTCAGCCTCCCAGAGTGCTGGGATTGCACGTGTGAGCCACCATATCCGGCTTCCAGAGGATTTTAGGCCCTGGCTTTAACTCAGTTGATACTGCACTCCTAGGGGATATTAAACAGGTCTGGGTCACCTCCTGCCTAGGAGTCCTTGGCCACCCCTTCCCCCCACCTCAGCTTTCTGTGTAGCAAGGGTGTGGCTTGGCCAGGTGGCTTGAACTCTGAGCCTCACTTTCCTCATCTGAGAAATGAAGACGATGGCATCCACTTGGCCTCCAAGGCCTGGAGCGTCATCATGGATCCCGGGGTGGGGATGGGGGGATTGTGCCACCCATGCAAGCTGAGCGACCACCAGCGATGAGATGGAGTTTGGGGGCTTGCCCTGAAGTCAGCCTCTCCCTGAAGCAGGTGGCTCTCCCGGAATTCGTCCTGGCACGGGTGCACCACAGTGTCTGAGGTCCCAAGTGCGTCAGGCGCTCTGACCAGGACCCTGTAGGCACCCATAGGGGGCGAGGAAATCCCAGGCATGTGTGGACGCAGCGCCTTGGGGCCGCTCCGCCTCCCAGCCCACAGCGGTGCACAGGCAGACAGCAAGCGCGGCAGCTGAACACACGGCCCAAAATTCAAGCTCCAGCCCGACGTGGGACCTCAGGGGTGGCGCTGGAACTCTCTGCATGTCCATGTCTCCATCTGTAAGGCGGAGGTGATAAACGCGCACACAAGATAAGCCAGGTGTGCCCGTGAGCACGATCCAAAGCCAGCACCCCTCGCAGGGAGGCCGAGGGTGAAAGGCCAGTGTTCTGCTTGGTCCCTGCTCGATCTTGCTGTCTTTCTTTTCCCAAATCCCATTCCAGGTGAGCAGGCATTGGGGTCGCTCTCAGACCCTCTGGGCTGGAACTCAGGCTCTGCCTTTTAGGGGCCAGCAGAGCACAGGGTGGCCGGACGCTCCACCTTCCACAGGACTCCAGATGAGACAGTCCCTGCTAGAACTGTGGCCCGGTCTATCCAGCCTCACCCTGTGTGGATCAACGAGGAGTGTGCAGAGAGAGAGACTAAGAAGGACAAGCTAGGTCACTTACTCCCATGTCGTGAACACGACAGTCCCTGTGTAATGTCCACTTATGGCATGAAACACACTGGCGCCTCATTTTTTCCTCATGACAAACCCACCAGGTGGGCAGGGCAAACATCGCAGTCTTTGTTTTACAGAGAGGCTCCGTGGCTGCCCGAGATCACACAGCAAATTGCGGAAGGACCAAGACCAGGTCCTCCCTTTCTCAGGGCAGAGGCCTCTCAACCTTCTGCTTGAAAATCACCTGCGAGGCGTCCGTTGCACGTTGAACTCCCAACTCCAGTCACTCACATCATGAAGTGACCGTGGCCACTTCCACGCATTTTGTGTGATTGTCAAAGCAATGTCTGGCCATTTCAGAGGTGGACGCATGGCCAGGACCTCTCATTGAATCCGACCAGGCGCCAGTGTGAGGCGGACACAGCTCTGTGGCTGTGGGTCCCTGGTGCCCTGGGAAGCAAGGTCCCCCCTCCCGGAGACACGCACGGCCCACGCGGTGGCAGTGGCTTTCTGATGCGGACGTGGGGCTGAGTTTCCGAACTGCGTCTTCTTTTTCTTCCCCGTCCTGGTGCCCCGAGAGATGGAACGGCACTTCTGCGGCCTTGATGGTGTCCCTTGTGTGCCCCACCCACTGGCCAGCAGGTCCCCGGTGGGTTTGTCTTCTGAGCCATGTCTCGAAGGTGGCCTTCCTTCCCAGCGCCCTGATCCACGGTCTCCTGCCTCTGGCTCGTTGCTGGCCCTGCCAGGCCCCCCTTGAAGCCACACCTGCCACATTACGCCCGCATTCAGAATGTGTCCTCGTACCTGGGCTCCCTGGCCCGACGTTCAAGGCCCTTCATTTGCCCACTGAACCTGCCTGCTCAGCCCTCCCCCTGCCACGTCCTCCTGCATTCCATTCGCATCTGTTCCGATGACAGGGACTGTGCTTGGGGCTGAGGATAAAAGTTCTTCCCCTGCCAGGAGTTCGCAGGCCCAGCCTCACGGATGCTACAGGTGCAGGGATGACATGAGACGTCCATGAAGCCACGAAAAGTTCGAGGGGACAGGAATCACAAGTCCCCATTTTACAGATGGGGAAACGGAGGCACACCGAGGTGAAGTGCCTTCCCTGTGGTCAACAGACAGGATGTGAGGGAGAGGAGACAGCTGGCTGTCCTTGGGGCTGCTGGACTGTCCCCAGTGGATGTCCCTGCTGACCACCATGGGCCTCTGAATCCAGCCCACGTCTGGGGAAGACCTAGCCACTTTCTCTCGAGGCTATCGTGTTCTTGGGCCGTGTTCTCGTCAACCCTGTGAAGGAAACACTGGGAAGCAGGAGCAGAGCTCACAATAGGCGTGAGCGGGGAGAGGCGGGGAGACGTCGGGATGCCCGGCCTCCTGCCTGTCGCCAACTCTCCATCGCCTGCGGAGACTGGCTCACAGCATGGGCACAGGCATGTCTGTGGTGCCCCGTCCTGGGGAAGGGTGTGCTGTTCCCGCCTCCTTCCTGCCCTGAAGGCCACACCCACTGCCTCTGCAGGCCAGCCTAGGACGAGTCCCAGGAAAGACCTGGCGCCCTTGGGCACCACAGCCTGGCACGAGACATGTGGCAGCCTGGGACCATCATCCTCTCGTCTAGGCACCGTCGGCAGGGGCACCCTTTCATCTCCCTGGCCCCTTGGCATTCACCGAGCTCAGCTCACAGGACAGGCTGTAGGAGACGGTGTGGGCATCTCTCCCCTGTCCAGCCCCGCGGTTCCGGGGCTGTCGCGACAGAAGGGCCATGAAAGAGAGGTGGTCCCACCCCCTGGCATCCTGTGATGAGGGGGCTTGGGAGTCAGGGTGGCACTAGCTTCACGCGGGCCCGGCTCCCCCCCACAGCTGGGGATCCAGTAGTCCCTGGGATGTGACTCTGCTGGTTCCCAATGCCGGCTGGGTGTCTTTTGACACACGGGATATAGGTAGGGACACACGGAGCCTCGGAGAGACACACCCTTCACAGTCCCAGCCTCAGATGGTGTTCCAGCCAGAAGGCGTCGCTTCCCCTCGCAGCAGGTGAATGGACTTTGGCTTAACTGTAATGTAGACACGCCGTGTACACCTAAGTGTGGCGTGGGTGCCTTCAGGGACTTGGAGGCTGCTGGGTTCTGCTGGGTTCTGCGGTGTCTGGAAGGCCCCTGCTGTCCCTGAGCTGGGATGGACATGAAGTCCCCCTTCCAGAATGGGTTTCTCCTCCCTCTGCTTGGCGATTCCCAGCGTCCTGTCTCACTGCCGCCCAGCGACGTCTGGGAAGCAGCTGCCTTCATGTTGACGGAAACAGAACATCCTTCAGGGTTGGCCCCTTTGTAGACAGGGGCCAAGCTCAGGCTTGCAGCGGGCATACCGGTTTGGCCACAACACAAATCCTTTGAATTCCTTCGCTGAAGCGAGGTGTCCACCCAGAAAGAACCAAGGCATGTGGGACCTCCAGGACATCTCTGAGGCGGGTGCACTCATGGGACAGTGGTGGGGGAGGACCTCTTTGTTCCTGCCGGGTAGATGGGGCTCAAGGTTCAGGGCTGGAACAGATCCACCTGCCACATGCCAGGTCAGGTAGGGCTCAGTATAGAAGCTGCCGGAAGACTCCCGTGTGGCTGTGAGACTCCTCACGTCTCTCCTTTCCCTTGGGCTTCTTCAAATGGGGAGAATGGAATCTTCCCTGGCCACGACCCCCTCGCAGGGCAGTTGTGATGGACAGACCTAGATGAACCCGGCCCATGGGACGGTGCCATCTAACCTCACGCTGCAGCTGGTGTATGCCCAGGGACGACCGTGAGGGCCATGCAGCTGGACAGCCAGCCCTTCAGAGCTCCCAGCCCAGGTCCCTCCCAGTCACCAACAGTGGAGGGCACACAGCTGTGGAGACCACAGAGGGAGGATGAGCCACAAACAGGCTTGGGTGGAGCTGTCGAGCTGGAGTCTGCTGGTGCCAGTCAAGCCCCACTTGTCCACCATGGCTGCCGCTAGAGACGGGCCACTCCAGCCAACGGGGCGAGGAGAGGTCTGAGGGGTTCCTGTGCCCTCAGTGAGCCTTGGTGGGGAGCCAGGAGACCTTGTCTTCGTCGGCTGGCACTGCTGGAGCAAAACACCACAGACTTTGAACCAAGGAGTTTGTTTCTCACAGTTCTGAGGCTGGAAGGCTGGGGGCGAGGCACCCGTGGCCAGTTCTGGTCAGGGCCTTCTGGGCCGAGGCTGCTAGCCTCCGGCATTCTCACATGGGTGGAAGAGAGTTCCAGGTCTCCTTGACAAGAAACTCATCCCGTTCCTGGGGAGTCCCCCTCACGGCCTCACCCCCCAAAGACCATCACCCAGGGGTCAGGATTTTGGGGACACAAGCATTCAGACCATGGCAGACCTAGTCCCACCATCGACTCTGCCACTTCCCTACCGTATGGCCTGGAAGGAGGGACTTCCACATGCAAGGAGGGAGTCTGGTCAGTGATCTTGAAGGTCCCTTTTGGGTCTCTCTAGCCCTGCCTTTCTGTGCCTCAGTTTCCTCATCAGAACTAGATGGTGGCGGCTTGTGGAGCGCTGGGGCGCCCTTGGGTAAGCGTGACCTCTCAGCCCCGACGCCAGAGCGTCTCTCTATACCAGGACATGTGACCATGTTTCCCAGGGCGCCCGCAGCGGCCTCCCACCACAAGGGTCACGGCGGCAGAGCCCCCCCCAGCCCCCCTCCCCCCATCGCACCCGCGTACCTTGGCTCTCTGGGGCAGGTTGATCATGGTGTCCGGTTTGAAGTCGTTCTTGTTCTTCCTGCACAGCACAGCCGTGATGATGATGATAATGACCGTGACCACGGCGATGGGCGCCAGCACCGCTGCAATGATCCACAGGTTGTTGGGTGGGTTCTTCACCACGGCTGCAGAGAGACAGCAGGGAGCACGTGACCGGGAGCCGGCGGAGGGCACGCGCTCCCCGAGCCCCCAGCTGTGAGGAAAGGGAGCACGGAGTCTGGAGGGGCCGCCACCATAGCTGTGGGGTCCCGGCCTGGGAGCCTCGCATCCTCGTCTGTAAAGTGGGCTCACTGGGGGGGCTGCGGGTGTGGCTCCTGGGAGCTGCTCACCAAATGCTAGCCTCCGCTGTTGTCAGGAGGAGGAGCGAAGAAAGACGGATCGTTCTCCCCACCAGTGCTGGGACCGAGTGGGGAGGTCCAGGGTCAAAAGAGAAACCGAGGAAAGAAATCTGAGGGTTGGAAGTGACTGCGGAGTCAGGAGGCGAGAGTGGGGAGCCATGACGGAATGGCGTCATGAAGTCAGCCTGCGAGGGGCTGAGGGGTGAGACGTCATGTGGGCGGGTGGTCTCCCCAGCCCAGCTGGTGGAGGCCAGGGCTGCCTCCGTCTAGTAGCAGGGGCAGGGCCATGCTCAGAACTGGAGCAGAGACTAGAGTCACCACAGTACCCGTGGGGAGAGGGAAGGTGATGTCAGGACAGAGGTGGTCGGGGCTGGGTTGGAATGAGTGACCTGGGCGGGCAGCAGGGCCCGGACCACACAGGTGGCCACGTTTGCCCTCGCCCATCACGCCGTGTGCTTGAGATCTGTGGATCTCACTGAAGTCTGTTTCACCTGAGACCTCATGAACACTGAGCTCCAGTCCAGGACACGCACACTCTGTGTGCGGGGTGAAACCCACCAGTGCCACGACTCACCTGGAACTGCATTGAGACCCAAGGTGGGCTGTGGACGAGGGGAGGAGGAACAGGCTAGAGGAGGCTCCACTGATGGGTGTGTGGGGTCACTGAGCAGACCCTTCAGCCTCTTGGCAAGTTGGGTCAGGGAAATGTAAGGAGAGGTCACGGGTGGGGCTCTGGGAAACAACGTCATTCCACTCACAGAGCCACTGGGTCCCGGCAGTGGCGCAGACAGGACAGCGACCAAGCGGCGGTTGGTGGGGAGGGAGTGGGGTCTGGGGGAGGCCAGAGGAGGAGACTCTGGGGGCAGGTGGGCCTTGACCACGCCGGGGACTGAAGTCAGTACAGGCGTGGCTGAGCTGGCTGAATGTGGGTCCATGGTGGCGGGCCAGGCAGCAGCAAGCGCCTGCCTCAGCTGGGTGACACCGTCTGACACGCGGCCCAGCTGGCCTCACTCCCAGGGTGACCTCAGGACTCCCGGCTTAAATGCCACCAGAGTGGGGCTGCAGTCACGCACACGTGCCTGTCTCCAGCTGAGACGCCACCTGGACTCCTCTTGCACATCCAGTCGCCAGCTCAGTCTCCAGTGGACATGCCACATGGCTGCCACGTTGTGAAGTCCAGATCCCGGCTCTCAACCCCAACCTGCTCTCCTGGAGACATTCCTCACCCCACAACCGGCAGCCCGACCCTCTGCTGCCCGGTCTATGACCTTGGCGTCGACACTGACCTTTCTCACCCGACATCTGACCCATCAACACACCGTCCCCGTCACCCACAACACGCACCCAGGCTGGCTTTAGTCCTGGCTCTCCCCCGCTCCAGCTGCGTTCCACGCAGCCAGACCCCTCGCCTGACCATGCAGGGACCCTCCTCCTGCCCCTTGTCCCCGACGGTCTGTTCACCACCTGGCAGAATGTCACATCTGACGTTCCTCTGTTCAAAACCCTGCAGAGGCCCTGGCCGCATTCAGAGCAGGAGCCAGAGTCTGCTCCTTTTGCAAGACCCTGAGTGATCTGTCCCCACCTCCCAGCCTCCTCGCCTCACAGCCTCCTGCTCGTCCCTGAACTCATTCCGCTACAGTCCTACCGCCCCTGCTGTCCTCAAACACACAGGTGTGCTCCTGACACAGGGTCTTTGCACGGACTCCACCTGCACCTGGACGCTTTTGGCCTGGGTGTTCACACGGCTCCCTCCCCCACTGCCTCAGGGCCCCCGTCCCAGGAATTCCCTGCCCACCTTGGCCTATGCAGTCTTCCTCTAAAGCAGCGCTTCCCGGACTGTCATGTGCACACCAGTCCCTGGGGTCCTGTCCAGAGGTGGGCTCACGGAGGGTGGGGGCTGGGGTCCTGTGATCCCACCTTCCCAGCCGGCTCCCAGGTGATGCCCACGTGGCAGCCCCCACTCCGCTGCAAGGAGTGGCCAGGCTCAGCGCACGTGTCACCATCTGACGTGGTTTGGGTCTGTCTCCCCGCCCCTCCGTGAGAATGTACAAGCCAAGGGGCAGGGGCAGCTCCCATGCTTAAGGCTGCATCCCAGCACCTGCCCCAGGGCTGGGCACGCAGTCGGTGCTCAGTCTCAGGTTAAGGACACAGACACGGGCTCCCGACAGGTGCCCCTGCAGGACAGCGAGTTGGTCAATCAGCAGGAGGCCTGGCCCGTGGGAGCTGCAGTCTGGATTTTCAACCCATGTGCTGGCCATCTGGTCTCATGGCCACGGGTGGCATGGCTTGGTCCTCCTGAGCCTCTCAGACCCTGGAGTATGAAGGCCCCACCTGTCAGCGCCCGGGTGAGGCCCACCGAGGCGCCCGGCTCCGACTTCACCACCCAACTCCAGGCCACGAGCCAAGGCCTGCCTCTCACCCCGCCGGCCTCAGGCTCAGGCGTGGTTCGCACACAGGAGCTTCCACGCCCGGCCTTTGCCCATCAGGGATTAACCACGTTATTAGCTCCTGAAAGCAGCTCATTAGATAATGGGGCTCTGTTGACATTAAACACTTCATTGCTCCTGCTTTTAGTAATTCAGTATTTACGAGTGAGTCTTACATCATTAGCATGTTTTAAAGCTTAGGGCTTCTGTGAAAAATATCAATATGCCTCTTTTTGGCTGGGCTACTCTATGCTGAGGGAGGAAATATACATCGTGCTTTGCTGTATGCCCTCAACAAACAGATAAATAGATACCCACAGTCTTCATGAGCAAGAATGAAACGTGTACATCCTGCTTTCCCCCAGTTTTGCTGTTTGGGCATGCGTTCCTCTTGGCACAACATGTGAAATCCCCTCATGCCTATCTAAAGGGGAAAAACAGATTCATCCCCACACATCAATACATTCATCAACTGGTCAGAGAAGAGTCCGGCTCGGCCAGCATTGGCTGGTGCCATGCCACGTCCACAGGACAGAAGGGAGGGGCAGGCCTCACACCGCGGGGATTCCAGAGGGGCACAGACAGGAAGAGAAGACAACGTGTCCTGCGTGCCCGCCACATGCAGGCGTGTAACAGTCCCTGCCTGCGTGCTGCTCTTACCCCGATTTGCAGGTGAGGAAACAGCCCCAGGAACTCAGATATTTTTGTGAAAGATCATTTCTCTGAAATACAGAGTTTACGTCAGCTCTGAGCTAACACACATGGGTGGAGGTACGTGTTTACGTGCATACACACACACATGCACACACACGTATGTGTCAATAGGAAGGAAGTCAAAGGGTCCAAATTACCTACACAAGGAGCACATGATCGTCACACAGAGCACATGTGGAAGGGAGAAGGAATCCGTTCAAAATTCACTCCAGCTGCCCTGTCTACGGGGAGCATTCCTCCCTCTCCTCTTCTCTTTCAGCCAACTTGCTGTCACTTCACCTCATCGGCTCGCTGTGAATTCTTATGTGAAGCCAAGAACCCACCGGCCTCTCAGGCGGGGCCAGTTTTGGGGTTCCCGCCCTGCATCACTCCCCCCATAGACAGAGGAGACCTTCTGCTGCCACGTGCCATGCGCTCAACAGGCGCTGGACAGCCCCTCTCAGCTCCCCGGGTGGCCCGGCGGGGTGGTGTTTTCATGTTCCCATTTTGCAGAGGAGGAAAATGAAGGTCAGAGACGCTGACTCCTTGAGCACAAGTTGTGCTGCTAGTGAGCGTGAGGGAGGGCTGAGCAAGGTCACACATTGCTGGCTCTGCTCCCCAGCCACGGTGTCCTCTGGCCGCAGGCCTCTCTCTGCGCCTGGCAGAGGGATCCAGCAAGGAGGCTGCACAGACCGGCCAAAGTCGTGGGCCACTGGGACACGAGATGGCACAGAGGGACCCAGGCCAGGTGGGAAAGTCTTCCGTGAGGGGCAAGGGTGCCCAGGGGCGCTGAGGTGAGGGATGGGTGCCTCCAGGCTCAGGAGACGGGGAGAAACGGGCTGGACCAGTATTGAGGGCCACGGCGGAGGCAGCAGCCTGTCTTCCGGCAGCCTGTGAGAGCTGCTCTGTGTTCTCAGACGCCCTCCGCCGGCCCCTCTGCCTCGCCATCACATAGCAGAAGGCCCCACGTCCCCATCCCGTCCACTCAGGGCTCTGCTCCCGTGACCCCGTGACTCCCTGCATGTTGTCACGTCTCCCGCCAGGTGGCACCCCAGCCAGCATCTGCCAAACACTGGCCCCGTGCCCCTTGCCACCTCCCAGCAGTCAGGGCTCACCCCCACCCTGCTGTCCCTCCCACGCCCTTCTCTCCTGCCAAGGCCACGAGCTCTGTGGTGCCAGACCCCATCTGCTGCCATCCCCCTCGGACACAGTCTGGTGTGGCGGCTCCCCCGTTCCATGAGGGCCGTCCCCACCCTCCTCCCACCACCCGCCTCCTGGTCAGCGTCCATTGCCAGCTCTCGTGTGCCCCGTGTGGACCCAGCACTCGGTCTCTCCTTCCTCCTCTGGTTCCCTCTCGTGGTCCTCACCCACTTCCTTGGCTCTACGTGTCACTGTTTGTGGGATGTCACCATGCACATCTAGACTCAAATCTCGGCTCCAGCCCTACCGGCCCAGCCCAGTCCCCCAACCCTCTGTCCTACACCCTCTGACCCTCCACAAGCACTCCCAGGGCTCAGGTCAGCGCCCAGGTCACCCTGGGTCCCCGGGATGCCCTCCTCCTCCACCACGTCCAGAATCACGGTCTTGTCCTCCGCCCTGACCCCGCATGAGCCTTGCCTGTCCTTCTCTGTCACCCTCAGCACCTCCATCCCCTGCTGGGTTCTGCCATGGGTTCCCCTCCCTCTCCTCCGTCCCCCATCTACGATGTATTCCCCACACGAGGAGATAACAGGTAAACAGGACCCTGGGGGACCCAGCAGGAGGGCTCACAGACAGAGAGGGGAGGCGGGCGTCAGAGGCGAGGCTGAGCCCACAGGGTGGTGGGGGGCAGAGGAGGAGGGTCTCAGTTAAGAACTTCAGAGTCAAGAGGGCAGTGGCCAGCGCCACCCTTGGAAGGCAGGTCTGTGAGAACAGGCTGGCCCGTGGGGCATCACGCAGTCCAGACCCTGGAGGCAAGCGTCCCTCGGAGGGCACAAGAGGAGGCTGCCAGGCTCTCCAGGAGCTCAGACAACACGGTGTCACGGGTGTGAACATTCGCGCAGAAGCCCATGGGTGGTGCCTTGACGGTCTTCTATGCCAGCGTGTTGCCAGAGACCCAACTTTCCACCACAGTCTCCCAGCTTTGTGCACTCCCCACCCTTCTAGCTTTGGGTCCCCAGTGCCAGGGACACCACAGAGCCTTCCCATGGGCCCTGCGGCCTCCTGCCTCCTCCCATCCCAGGCCCTGGAGCCCGACTAGCCTGGAGCCTGACAAAGACAGTTCCAATGGCCTTGCTCCCAGCTCAGAGACCTGCTGTGGCCACCTCCCTCCCGGTCACTGGAGGCCGAGGCCCCCACGCACTGTGCCTTCCCCACTCCAGTCACACCTCCGGGTCTCTTCGCCACGAAACACGGTGCATTCACTCCTGCGTGTCTAAACTTCAGCCACCCTCAAAGTCCTCTCCTTTTGAGGCAATATACCGATCGAAATGCTTTGTCCACTGAGCAATACAGTTTTTGGACTCGTCCATTTGGATGCCTTTGAGTGTTTCTGCCGTTTCTTGTTTCGCCGCTTCCACATCAGCCCTTGGAGGGCTTTTTTCCTCAGGGGAAACACAAAAGAGTCGCTGGAGGTGAGACTGGGTGAACAGGGAGGGTGGGGCACGGGGTCATGCCGTTTGGGGGCATAAACTGTGAGCACTCGGCATGGTGGGGGCAGGTGTGAGCTTCAATCACTCATCGGGAAATGGGCAAATGCATCGAAAAGTCTCCAAAAAAATTCCCCGAAGCCTCTCACAGCCTCTCACAACAACACTAGCTGGTGCATGGATGCCGATGGGTTCCTGGAACACTCACCTAGCAGGGGAAGCCTGGACTACAAGGGGCCCGCCCTTCAAAGGTAATTCCAGGTTTTGGGGGGTCCCCTGGCACACGTCCCTCCCACCACCTGCTGAAATCTCAGCGAGTAACAGTGAACTACACAGGTTCGCACAGACAGACCCAACCTCGTGTCTTGACTACCAAGCCCTTGTTCTGCCATGCTGAGCAGGCCCTCTAACTCTTCTGAGCCTCAGTTTCCCTTCCTGCAGTTCGGCTCTGAGTGAGTGTTGCCCCAGTGAGGGTAGAACAGGAGAAAACCCAGGGATGGCGGCGGGCGGAGGGTGTCCACAGAGGTGGCTGCCCCTTCTGATCCCCTCCACACCCCGCTCGGCCTTTCCCGAGGTCCCTGCCAGGCACACGAAGCCTGCACCATGGGCCTTCCTGTCTCACATCCCACTGCGACTGCGTGGGCCCCCCTCGCTTCTTCCTGAAGGCAGAACCAGGCCTCGCCCACCCATCCTGGCCCAGCCCTCAGTGCAGGGCATGCACAGCTCTGTAAGCATGTGTCCGTCCTCAAGTCCCCACCACACAAAAACAGTCTCAGCCAGGGTGACTGTCACACCGAGGAGGAGAGCAGGGAGGACTCGGGGCAGAGTGCTCGCATTCCCATCTCTCCAACATCCCAGCCCCGCCCTTTGCCCGAAACCTGCTTCAGACAGCACGGGAGACACAGCCGACTGACGGACCAGCCTTCCCAGAGGAAAAGTGCTGAGAGCTCCGAGACCCCTGACATGCATCAGGGAAATCGCCCCCCTTTGCAGGAAGCACGCCATGGCATGAGACACGCGGCTGTGCCCTTACGGTCAGCTTGCAGCAGGACGACATGGTGTAGGGTCAGGGCCATCCTCTGGGAGTCGATGGTGCTCAGGATCTTGGCCGCGGCGGTGCCCAGCAGAGGCTTCCCGTTGTACAGGGTGTAGTAGGTCAGCTCCACTGGGTCCTTGGGGCCGGGCACACGCTGCATCTTCACCATCTTGCGGGGAAAGAGAGGCCGAGAGTTTACAGGTCATCCTGCACTGACCCCGCTGGCTCCTGGGTGCTCCTCACCTGGCCGTGGAGGCTTCCGTGGCTAGCCAGACCCACAACGCATGCAGTAGGTGCCAAGCTTTGCGTGCCTCCCTCCACCCAGTATTTTAGGGAGCAGGAGACTGGGGGGAGAAGAAAGGGCTTTTAAACATGGATGTCTGGAAAGAGCAGTTTGAGGCTGAAGAAGGAAGCACGAACTGCAGACACCCAGCCTCCATAAAACCCTGACCTCGTTTGAAAAAAGGCCTCCATGTTTAATTCAGGGTACGTTAGATTATTCTCAAACAAGGCTTTCAACTTCAGAAAGCCCCCAAAATTAACTTATATGGCTGCAATTCAAAAGATCTCTGATAAAAGCACTTGGAAATCAAAGTTATTTCTCTAAAATAATATCTTTGCTTTTTTTGACTCTAAAAGTCATATATATTCAATATAGAAGAATTTTAAAATACGAAAAAGCATCAAGAAATGAAATAAAATAAAAGCAGTCTATAATCCCCTCACCCCAAGCGAATTACTTTTATCATTTTACAGTACTAGCTTCTATTTTTTTTCCCCACGCAAACCTTTTAAAATTATTTTTATAAAATTAGCCATCATAGTCTATACATAATATCTTACAATTTTCACTTGAATCTTTAAAGGACCTTAAATATAACAAAAGCATAAATGTTTATTTCTACATGGCATTTCGATGCATCACCTAAACTTATTTAACAAATCCTTTATTATCAGACATTGAGGTTGTTACTAATTTTGTACTATTATAATTAAAAACTGATAATCATAAAGACAAAAACATGAATTAATGTTCTACTGGGTGCATGCCTGGTAAATCCAACTCACTTGATTACTGAACATGTGGGTTATCAACTTTTTGCTGTTGCAATTAACAACTGATAAACGCGATAGGCTAGTATTTTCCAAAGTGTATATTAAAGATTATGCGTTTCCTAGGATGTTAGAGGAGATTACAGAAATGAACCATCACTGTTTATGTGAAGGGAAATTGGAGTCATGAATGGTAGGCTGGATACGTGAGCTATGTGCAGCCTTGCGAAGAAGACTGTCGAGTCGTGAAAATGAAGGCCTGATGACTGTCAGTATCCACAGGGATGGACACACAAGCCGACTGTTGGGCAAAAGGAAGACATCACGGAATATGAAACCCAAAAACAGACACACTACACAGTGTACTACTCAGGGACACACACGTGGTAAAGTCTACACAGAAAACCAGAGAATGATTTAATACAAAATGGAAGATCACGCTCAACTCTGAAGGGAGGGAAGGGGTGTTGTTAGAGAAGACACCTGGAAGCTCCTGGGTAAGGGAAGGGCCACATTCATACCCCTGCGGTTGTGAGTTCTCCTTATCAGTGCTCTTTAAGCTCTGCATATTTCACGTACACTTTGTATACACTATATATAACAATTAAACAATAATTCTTACTACACCCAATAAAAAATGGGCAAAAGATTTGATCAGACATTTCACAAAGGAAGACATCTGAGTAGCCAATAAGCTCAATGGGGACATTCAAATTAAAACCACACAACACCAAAGTACACCACCAGGATGGCTAACATAAGAAGGACTGACAACACCAAGTGTCGATGAGGGCGTGGAGCAACTAGAATGCCATGACTGGCTGGCGGGAGTGCACATGGCACAAACACTTTGGAGAAAGATATGGCAGTTTCATATTGAACTAACATGCACCCACCCAGGAGCCAGCAATTCCATTCCTGCATACCCTAGAGAGAGCAAAACATGTGTTCTCAAAAGGAGTTATAGAAGACTGTTCCTAGCAGCCTTGTCCAATGGCTGCAGACTGAAGAGAGCCCAGGTGTCCATCAACAGAAAGATGGATAAATAGGTGGTAGTGCTTTCACACCAGAACACTACTCAGTAATAAAAGTGAACAAGCTGCTGAATAACACAACAGCATGGGTAAGTCTCCAAAACATTGTACACAAGCTCCACACAAAAGAGCACATGCTGTGGGAGTCCATTTACAAGAAATGGTACTTCACCTCAATCTATGGGTTGGAAGGTATGTTATGGAACATGTATGGAAATGATACTTTTGTTTTTTTGAGTCAGAATCTCACTCTGTCGCCCAGGCTGGAGTGCAGGGGCATGCTCACAGCCACTGCAGCCTCAACCTGCTGGGCTCAGGCTGTCCTTCCGCCTCAGCCTTCCAAGGAGCTGGAACCATACACAAGCACCACGCCTGGCTAATTTTTTGATTTATTGCAGAGACGAGATCTTGCTATGTTGCTCAGGCTGGTCTCGCACCCCTGGGCTCAGGCAATCCTCTCACCTCCACCTCCCAAAGTGCTGTGATGACAGGTGTGAGTCACCATGCCCAGCTGACATGTTATCAACTATAAAACAGTAACATGGCATTCACAATGTTCACTGCAGAACCTAGCTATGAGTATATGGTGTTCACCATGTGGTTTTTAAAACTTTTTTGTGAGTTTGATAATGTTAATCATAGAATGTTGAAGAAATGTAGCTATTATTAAAAATGATTATTAAAAACAGGGGTCTTATTGGTATTTAAACTCAGAAACCAGTTTGTTGAACAATATTTAGGGGCTTTCTTTACTTCAGATCCTTTTAGAGCTTGGGGATGCAAGTAGGCTTTGGACATCTTTAAGAAGAAACGATAGGATACAGTTTTGCCCAACCCAGTTTGGTCAGAGAGCCCCTTTGCCTCAGGGTACCCAATGAGATCCATTTCTGACCCTCCAGAAGACACTGCCCACGCCCTTTTGTCTTCGTGTTCGCCTCTCTCTCCTCGAGGGGAACTTCTAGGAACCAGTCTGTGACCCTCTGAGAGGTCCTTGTCTAACTCCTCACTTGCCCTCCAGGAAGGTCATGCCCGTTGACTCTGTCTGAAAGTGTCCATTTCACAGCATTCACACCAGCACCAGAGGGTAGCGTTTCACCAGTCTCTGGTAGGTGAAAACGGCATCTTGTGGTAGTCAAAACTTGCATTGCTTTGAGCACAAATGAAGCCAAGCGTTTAAAAAACTTTATTGGTCACACGAGTTTTTTCTTAGGACTCAATTTTACAAATATGTCAACTGGAGAAATATCTTTAGATTCTAGACGTCTAAATCTCCATATTCATGCAGGCAGCTCACCTTTTAAAACGATCTGAGCCCAGAAGGAAGGCCTCTGGGGGGAAGGAGGCTGTGTGTGACGTAGAGGGAACTTCTGGGGGAGGCTTGGGCCTGTGATTCCTTTCGCTAGCGGGCAAGGCATCAGGGAGTGTTGGTTCGACCAGACAGAAGGTGAATGATCATCCAGAGAGCTAATCACTTCTCTCAAGTTCAGCTAACAGCAAATTCCTCGTGCCACGACTTCTTTCGGGGTGATGTCAAACGTCTGAAAACTGGGGATTGACAGATGTAACCTTCTTCCCTTGGACGTTCCAGGCAGCAGGAAAATTTAGCAGAAGAGAACATCTCCTGGGGCCCTTGGACATGCAGGATGGGTTTCTTAGGTTTACAACCAACACAGGGACCGTAGGGCGGCCCTCGCTCCCCTGTCGGCTGGTGCCCAGCTCACACTGTGACTTCCTACTTGTCACTTGGAGAAGCGTAGCTTATAGACAGGGCTCACATGGAACCCATGGATGAGACTCATGGGTGAAATGATCCCGTGTGTCACCTCGTGACGAGGTCATCCTGGACCACAGAGACTCAGAACCAAAGGCACTTCCCCCAGGACAAAGGGCTGAGCTCCCCACTGGGAACGGAGGGGCTGGCGTCTCTGTCAGGGGCGTGGCAATGACAGGTGGTTGCAACGCCAGGGATGTGGCTTGCAGATGGCCCAGGCTGATGGCCACAGCACCCTTTAGAACACTTCCTCATTGACCGTGTGACACTGTGCATGGGATGTGTCTCTGGGGCACCCTGGACGTGGCTGGTGACCAGCCAGGGATTCTCATGCCTGGGGTCTTCGGCTGGATTCCAGCGGGAGGTCTCCTCCCCAGGGACCACTCCCAGGAGCGCTTCTGTGATCTGCTGTCTTGTGCTCAGTCGTGCTTTGAGACCAGACTGACACATGCAAGAGACGGCTTCTCATGGCAACGTGAGTGCTTTCAAGATACACGGATGGCTGGGATTTGCCAGAGGGGCCCCGCTCCTGCAGGGACTGCAGAAGGTATCCAGGGGGCTCCCACTCTGCACCCCTGGGATGGCCAGCCTGGACTGGCCTCAGAAGCAGACCCTGAGAAGAGGCAAGTGTGTGTTGGGTATTTGAGAGTGCCAGGGATGGGCTGGAGGCAAGGAGGTGACCTGGGCAGGGCCAGAGAGAGGAGGAGTGGCCTTCAGGGGTACATTGTTAATCCCATCACCACATGGGGAGACTAAGGCTTCCTTCTGCAGGAAGGCTCTGGAAATGCCGGGAAACATCCATTTTGGAATTCTGCAGCAGGGAGGCAAGAGGCTGGGCACTGACACCCTATCGCTGGGTCACCCCTGGCACTTCCGGCCAGCAGGCACCAGCAAAGTGGACACTGCCATCCCAGGAACAGCCTGACAGCGAGGCCGAGGCTGGCTGCTGGAGTTCCAGCTGGCACGTGGAGGTGGTTGGGCCATGGGTGGTCACCGCGAGCGTCGGCCGCCCTCCCTGGCCCCCACCCCCACGGGCTTGGTGTCCACGACGAGCCTGTTGAAACAGACCGGGCACAGAGGACCCGTCCTGCCTTTCAGCCCCAGCTGCAAGGAAGGGTGGCGAGAGGCTTAGTCACCGAGGGCTGGACTTCGCGGGCTCCTGGACAGGGGACGATGGCACCTCACAGGGATGAGGTGCTGCCTGCCTGCCAGCCACTTTCTGTCTCACAAACACCCACATGTGTGCAGCTCTGTCCTGCGACCTCCGCTCACGAGCCAGTTGCAGCGGTACAGGAGGCTGGCGCTCACGCTCCACCACGCTCTGACAGGCTTGACCATCAACCCCAGGGTTCAGGGCAGTGGGGATCCCAGGCCCGCTGGGTCTGCTTTACAGACGCTGCACACACCCACCTCTCTCCTCTCGGGAAAACAAGCCCCCCAATCGGCAGAAGCCCCGTGGCCCTGTGTGCACCCACCTGCACGGTATAGCTCCCAAGGGTGGTGGCGCGTCGGAACCGCCGGCCCTGCTGCTGGGACATCACAAAGAGCCGGGCCAGGCGCTGCTCCATGACCCGCGCAAAGCTCTGGTTGCGCGTGCCCACCAGCGAGCTGTCCACACCCTGCAGCACTGCGGGCAGAAGCAGAAAACATGCTCAGGAGGGCACCCAGCCCATGAGGGAGCCACGTCACCACCGGCCACCAGGCCACCACCAGCCGCCATGCCACAGCCAGTCGCCAAGGGCGGAGAACTCACAGCAGGGTGTGACCATCCTCACCCTCTCCACCTTCGCGACAGCCCTGGGTGGGGGGTGTGGGGGGAGCAGTCATGCCCTCATGTCACAGATGCCGAAGAGAATGACTCGTCCAAGTTCACACAGCTCCAGGAGCCAAACCCAAGCCGGGCCATGGAGCTCTATTACCTCTTTTTTTTTTCTTTGAGTGAGAGTCTCAATTTGCCACCCAGGCTGCGGTGGGTGGCACCATCATGGCTCACCGCAGCCTCAACCTCCTGGGCTCATGAGATCCTTCTGCCTCAGCCTCCAGAGTAACTGGGAATATAGATGCACACCACCATGCCCGGCTATTTAAAAAAAATTGTTTTACAGCGATGAGGTCTCCCTGTGTTGCCTAGGCCGTTCTCAAATTCCTGGCCTCAAGTGATCCTCCCAGCTCAGCCTCCCAAAGTACTGGGATTATAGGAGTACAGGAGTGAGTCACCATGCCCAGCCTAGCCTGTGACATCTCCAATGCTGCTGCATTAAACTCAAACTTTACTCATGACGACACATGCTGCAGGGAGTTTCCACAGGAACAGCACAGTGGCAGGCATGGCCACGGGCTTTTCTGCTGACTCCCACCCGAAGTCGCAGCTCAGGGCCCCCTGCTCTGCTTTTCCTTCTCAACCGTTTTGCCGAGGGCCCGGCCCTCCACCTGCAACTTGGTCCCTGACGTCTGGGCAAACTACCCTGCTCAGCGTCCTCACCGCTCCCTCCTCGTGGAGTCCTTTCTGTGCCCACCCTGAAGGTGCCCAGGGCCCCTCAGGTCCTCCCCATTCGAGACGAGGATGGCTGAGTGGCAAGGGCAGGCTGCCCCTCCAGTCTGGCTCGAAGAAGGCAGCCAGCAATGCAGAGCTTACCTGTAATGACCCAGTAGTCTCTGGTGGTCTCTGAGATGTCGAGGTTGGGGTATTCCAGGGCTGAAACAAGCAGGAAACACACCAAGTGACTCTCATCGGTTTTGTGTGTTTATTTCTACTGGTTTATTTTTTTTCTATTTGAGACAGTGTCTTGCTCTGTTGTCCAGTATGTTCATGAACTCCTGGCCTCAAGTGATCCTCTCACCTTGGCCTCCCAAGTATTTGGGATTACAGACGTGAGCCACCGTGCCCAGCTTATTTGTATATATTAAGGGAACAGACACAAATGGCCAAATAGCAGGTGCCTAAATCCTGCTTTGTGATTCTTGGGGACTCCAGGATACACACACGGCAACCAACTCGCAGCTCAGAAGACTGGCTTCTAAGGGCCTCCTTGAGACAAAGCGCTTCGGGGTCTGTGGGTCCCTGTTCTTTCCGTGTTTCTACTAAAACCTTCCTAAATAGAGTCACTCCATGATCAGGACCCACAGCAGAGTTCGTGGTAGCTTTCTCTTTAAAAATGACCCCCCCACACTCAGGCTTTTAGGAATGATGACCTCGTCCGTGGACTTTTCCAAGGTCAAGG
The DNA here is from genome assembly GCF_000164805.1 of Carlito syrichta. NCBI lineage: Eukaryota > Metazoa > Chordata > Mammalia > Primates > Tarsiidae > Carlito > Carlito syrichta. Next base: position 472,029 of record NW_007050398.1, on the reverse strand, counting down.
ACATAAGCTTAGTAGCCACATGCTGGCAAGGAAAGGCCCATCGTTTTTAACAAGACTGGCGACGGTCGGGGTTCACGCCCGGCAGATAATCAGTGCCCAGTCAATCTCACTGTAGCCACTGCCTGAGTATCAAAATAAGGAAAGTCAAAAAGTCTTCCCATGCTGTGTGTGACATCATGCCGTCTCTAGGACAGCACTGTTCTCACCAGATCGTGTCATTGTTCCTTGCTACATGGAAGTTTACAAACACTTGCACAAACACGTGTCCAAACAAGCTTCTGAGTGGCTGCTGCGTGCCGAATGCATTCACAGACATCATCTCATATCAGAAGTCACCACGAGGGGAACGATGTGACAACTTCGTATTTAGGAAGATGACTTGCCCTGGGACTTGAAGTGATTCCATTTAAGAGCACAAACCCAGGTTCCCTCCCAGAAACCTGCACCCGCAGCAAGGCAACAAGGGGTCCGGAACGGAAACACCAGAAGAGACAGGCCACACACTGCGGGAACCCATCGCAGGGTATGGATGGCACGTGACGTGTGATGATGCCCAGAGGTGGGGCAGGCGTGGGGACCAGGACACTTGCTGACAGCATCAAAGGGGGAAGCCCGGCAGCCCCGTCTGTACCGAGGTCGGGTGCCCCCCAGGCAGCATCGTGAGCTGGAAGCCAGCTACTTGGGTCCCAACTGGGCCCCATGTCTCTCCAGCCACACGAGAGCTGGCAGCAGTGATGCCTCTTGGGGCGTCAGTTTTCGCCTCTGCCAAGCGGGGCTGATTCTGCGCCTGCCTTCCAGGGTGGCTGCCAGGATTCCAGAGACGGGAGACGCAGGAAGAAGCAGGCACCCCGTGCCCCCCTTCAACGAGCAAGCAGCCGATCCTTGGCCCAGCCCCCCGCCACCTCCCTGGCTGAGGTCTGAAGGTGAGAGGCAGTGCGTGGGCTGGCCCTCCAGATGTTTACAGACAGAGAAGACCCCAGGGAAGCCACAATCCCCCGGAGGGGACGTACTCACGTTCGGCGATGGTGAGCGGTGGGAAGCTCAGGTGGAAGCCCACCAGCTGGGCCGAGAGCTGGCCCAGGAGGCTGCTGGCCACCGTGCCATTGAGGAGGGCGCTCTGGTTGCCCACGACGTACACTAGGGTGACCGCCTGCGACACATTGGACGTGCTCACCACCTGCAGCACCAGGAGGAAAGAGGGGGGACGCATGCCCGGTGAGAGATGCAGGAGGCCACAGGAGGAGGGGGTCCCGTGGAACTCGAGGGCAGCAGGAGGGAGACCCCAAGAAAGAGACAAGAGGAACAGCGCCACTGTGTCCCGCCCACGTGCACATGCCCGACTCGGCTGCTACAGGCGTGGCATCGCATTCAAGCCTTGGGCAGCCCAGGAGGTGTATCAGCTACGAGCCCCTTTTACAGAGGGGGAAACTGAGGCCCAGAACGAGCGAGGAACATGCCCAAGGTCACACAGTGAGTAAGTCACAGTCAGGATTCAAACCCAGTCGCCCAACTTCAGGCTCTGAGCCACAGGTGTGTGTAGCTTTCCCCGGGGCTAAATTGCCTCCATTCACTTTTATGATTCCGAAAATATAAAACAGAGCCCAGGGGCACTAGGGGCCAAGAGGCTCCGCTGCTCAGGGAAAACACGAGTCAGACTTCCGGGGAGTGTTTCGGGGAGGCCCAGGGAGGCACGGAGCGATCCCGACTCATCCCTGCAGAGCAAGGGAAGGGGCTGAGGAGCACGAGAGACTTCAGGCAGCCACATCCCTAGGGGTCCCTAATTCAGCAGAGAATTTGTGAACGATCCCAGGCGATGCTCTCGCATCTTGTCTAAGGCTGGTTTTCAGCTGCCGGAAGCGAGGTTCTGTGGGTCACTGTGTGGACAAAAACATCCCCCAGAAGAGATCTGGGAAATATGCAGAGGCGGTTGCTGCACCAGGCAGACATTCTGGGGGTTCTGCGCTGGGTGTCCCTCCCTCCAGGCACCCTCGTGTCCCCTCTGTCCTGTCCTGCCCCCCAAGGCAGCTCTGTGGACAACCTCTGTGGTCCCCAAACACAGGAGGGCAGGGGCCAGGGAGGAGAGGCCAGGGTCCAGACACCAGCCTCCCTTCTGGCGGGTCTGGGTTGGCTCCAACAGGCCGCGTGCCCGCCCCCATACCCCATCTGGCCGCCGTGGTGAGAGCCTTGGGCCCATGCTGTCTGTGGCTGTGCAGGGCCCACCCACACTTCTGCAGAGGGGGCCTCAGAACGAACCTCCCCCCTCACTCCTGGCCTCCTTCCTGCTGGGACACCGGCTGACACCCGCCTTTCCTGGACCCACGCGTGCTCAGATGTAAAGGTCCTGCCCTCTCCTGCTACTTTTAAAATTGCTTTCACATTTTTAGAATTGGTACTAATATCATACATGTTTCTGGGGCACGTGTGACAGAATGCAGAATGATCAGGTCCGGGTTTTCGGGGAGTCCAGCCCCGTAGAGGCCTGTCCCGAGAGCCTCTTCCTTTTATTTTATTCCCCACCTTTCCCATAACTGAAAGCTCCTTTTTAATGGTCTAGTCCAGATCCTAGGTTCTCTCTCTCTCTCTCTCTCTTTGCGTCGGGATCTCACTCTGCTGCCCAGGCTGGAGGGCAGTGGCACAATCACGGTTCACTGCAGCCTCAACCTCAACCTCCTGGGCTCAATCAATCCTTCCACCTCAGCCTCCCGAGTAACTGGGACTCCAGGCACACTCCACCACGCCCGGCTAATTTTTCTGTTTTTTTTGTAGAGACAAGGTCTTGCTATGTTGCCCAGGCTGGTCCTGAACTCAAGCGATCCTCCCACCTCTGCCTCCCTAAGCGCTGGGATGACAGGCGTGAGCCACAGCTCCCGGCCTGTGTGGTCATGATTGATGATCAACTCCAGCCACGTTTCTGCTCAGCACCACGCTGCTCTTCGGGGGTGTTTCTGGAATGTGGTGCAGCTGCAGGTATTTGGCCCCAAAAGACAGGCACTTCCTCCTGAACAACTCGAAAGATCTCGCCCTGCCGCCTCCTAGAAAATAACTGAAAAGACAACACTCCAACCTTCTTCACTATTGAGAACACCCTGTTTTCACCTTTCAACAAAGTTCAGTGCCACCAATCTTATCCCACTGGATAAGAGTCTCGTGGGCCAAGCACAGTGGTTCAAGCCTGTCATCCCAGCAATTTGGAAGGCCGAGGCGAGAGGATTGCCTGAGTCCACAGGTTCGAGATCAGTCTGGGCAACTTGACGAGACCATGTCTCTACAATAATCAAAAAATTAGCCAGGCATGGTGGCGCGTGCCTGTAGTTCCAGCTACTTGGAAGGTTGAGGCAGAGGGATAGCCTGAGTTCAGCAGGTTGAGACTGCAGTGGCCGTGAGTGTGTCACTGCACTCCAGCCTGGGGGACAGAGTAAGACACCAATTCAAAAAAAAAGAAAAGGAAAGAAAGAGAGAGAGGGAGACAGGGAGAGAGGAAGAGGGAGAGGGAAGGAAAGAAGGAAGATGCGGCTGGCTCAGCTATATCTGGGTGAGAAGATGATTTCTTCGTGGCATCTCCTGCTCGCCCTGCCCCAGGCTGTGCCCTCAGCTCCTGTGGGGGTTCCTTGCCCCTCCAGGTGGGTCCCAGCCTTGGTCCCCACAGTCTCGTGGAGCCAAAGTGCCTTTTTGCGTTGTTCCAGCAGAAGTCCTGGCCCCACTGGCCTCTCTCTGGATGGCAACTCTGGCCAAGGAGATGAGATACCCTCGTCCACGGGGCCTGGCTCTGACTACTGCCAATGCCACATAGGCGGGGCAGTTCCACCCAGAGCATATGGACAGGGAGGGGAGGAGAGGTGGCTCCCAGGGCACATGGTACTGTCATGGGAGGGAGATGGGGGCTGGGTCAGTAGAAGGTGGGGATCCAGCGAGCTGAGGAATCACGGCATGGGCAGGTGGAAGGTGAGAGGTGAGGACAGAAGCTACGGTTCCTTCCTTCCTTCCTTCCTTCCTTCCTTCCTTCCTTCCTTCCTTCCTTCCTTCTTTCCTTTCTTTCCGTCTCCCTCCCACCTCCTCTTTCTCTCCCTCTCCCTCTCTCTTTCTTTCTTTTTTGAGTTGGGGTCTCAGTGTTGCCCAGGCTGGAGTACAGTGGCACAGTCACAGCTCACTACAGCCTCAACTTCCTGAGCTCAGGCTGATCTTTCTGCTTCAGCCTCCCAAGTAGCCAGGACTACAGTTATGTACCACCACTCCCAGCTAATTTTTGTAAATTTTTTTGTAGGAGATGAGGTCTCACTATGTTGCCCAGGTCTCCAACTCAATTGCTTCTTCTTTTTGCTTAAATCTTGTAAGCTTAGACTCTGTCACTTGCAACCAAAAAAGTCCTAACTGGGTTAACTGTCATCTAGCCCCTGTTGATAAAGCTATACAAGCAGGAAAAAAAAAGTCAATTTTTCAACAACTCTCAGAATAAATTAATGAATTAAATATTTACAGGCTCTTATTCCACAAAAGATTCCAGGTGCCTTATAAATCACATGTCACAAAATAAAATGAAAAGTTATTAACTACAAAACTAGATCCTGGAAAACCAGATGGAAGACCGTCCTGGGGAGGGGGGCGGTGATTAGCACGCAGTGATGGATGCATAATATGGGAGGCACAGAGAGTTACCAAGGCCACGCAACCAATCTGGCTCTGGGCTTCCTCTCAGCCAAGGCAAAAGGGGAAATGGGGCTGGTCCAACTATTCACCCGATTGTCTGTTCATTTCAAGAGCATCTAAAATCTCTGCAGATGCAGCTCTTAAGTCACCCGTGGCAGTCGTTTCCAAGGGGAGCTTGTCACTTGACTCAAAAAGTCCCATCGAATGGCCCCTAACGACCATATGACACACAAACAAGGCTTCCCAAGGCCGAGAGCAGCTTGGAGTCTCTCCCAGGGCCCCATGAGTCGCAGGTACTCCCGGAGTCCATGTTTCCTGAGTGCACTTTACGCTCACTCTGCTGCCAAGACCTCCCAGGCCCCTGCCCCTGCGAGGACCACAGAGCCAACCAGAAGGAAGATTTCCCACCCGAGCTGTCGCACTCCTTACATCCATTCTGAGTCTGTGACACATTTTTAGATCTTGGTCTGACGTGAGGCAGCTCATCACAAGACGCTTTCATGCATGCTCTAGGGAAGTATGGGGGAGAAAGCTGCTGGCTCAGGCTGATGATGGGCTTTCTACAGCGCTTGGACATTGCCGGGATCCACTCGAGTTGAACCCCGGGTGGAACCCTGGGTTGGACTGCTGAATGCCCCGCAAAGGCATTCAGCAGTCCAAGGCGAGACCGTGGACAGAGGGTTCATCAGGGAAGCTGGAGCTGGGTGAATAGCCCTGAGCAGTGGCCACCCTTGGCTAGCTGATGTCTACACAATTGCAAAACGCGAGCTGAGAAAGGTGCTTGGAAGCGTGGATGTCATTCGTCCAGAGAATTGAGACGCGGTGCACTGGGGGCGGGCTTCCTTGGGAAAAAGGCATGTGCTTGCCAAAAGCTTCCTCGAGGGCCCCACATCTACACTGCACCCATTCTTTACTCATTCTTTACCAACTGTGTGACCTGGAAGTTTCTCAACCTCTTGGTTTCTTCTTCTGTGAAATGGGGGTGAGAATACCTCGGAAGAATATCTGAAGCATTGTGTAGCCACATATTTGCAAACACTTGGCACGTAGTAGGCCTTCAAGATAGAACGTGAGTGGGGTGAGTGCATGTTTGTGTGTGGAAACTAATATATATTAGTACAATATAGAACGTGAGTGTGTATCTGTGTGAAAACTAATATAGATATTAGTACAATATAGAATGTATGTGCATGTGTTTGTAAATTAATATAGATGCATTAGTTCAATATAGAGCTTGTGTGTGTGTATGTGTAAACTATTACAGATATATTAGTACAACATAGAACATGAGTATGTGTCTGTGTGTGTGTAAATGAAGGCGACTGGAAGATAACCCAATGCAGATCACAGAAGAGGCCATCTCAGTGAGTCAGTCACTTAAAATAGATTCATTTATGCACTTGACATCGGACACTCCACATATCATATATAGTAGAGTCTAGTCCAACTTTCTAAAATAATAAACATTCAGCAAAGGTCCAAGGAAGCATCACTTGGGAATAGAACCCCAAACCCCCAACCCACACAGGCACATGGGGACACCGTAGCCTTTCTGCCACATCCAGGACCCGGCTGCCCTCTCCAGTGCCGCAAATGTCTGCACCACATGCTCGAGGACACAAGGTAGCTGTCACGGGGCCCCGTGCTGTTTCTTGCCAACATCTACCCGGCGGCTGTCTGCCGACCACGCAGCCCAACGTGCCCTCCTACCTGGACGGTCAAATTGCTTTTGGTATTCAGGACTTTGCCCTCAGCATCCTGGAAGGCCTTCTGCAACCTCTGTTCCATGGCCTGTGCGAACCTGCAGGACCGGATGTTGTCCGACTGACTCACAAACTGCAGCACTGGAACGAGAGGGACGAGTCAGCGCTCCATGGCCCTGCGTCATGGCTCCTCAGATCAATGGCGGCCACGACATAACACAGCAGCAGCTCACGTGAGAGAAACCAGGCAAACAAATGGTAAGGCCAGGCAAGGTTTGGCTGTAGCTTTGAAAGTGGTTCTTAAGGGATTGATAACATAGCAGAGTTAAAAGCATGATCATCAAATCCGACATTCCCCACGAGGTAGAAGGTGTATGATGGGACTGGACTGGAATATTCAGACATCTGCTCAGTGGCCAGCACATCGAAACCCAGAGGGGATGGTGCCTTCTGTTTCTCTGGAGGGAAAAAGAAATCAAATGACCTCCACGGCCAAGTTGATGGAGTGCTTCAATGCCCATCGTTCTCTACTCTTGTAGCTTACAAACTCCGCAGACCAGTGGGCACTGGGGGGTCTAGGAGGGAGAAGAATGCCAAGGCCTGAACCCAGAGACTCGGACTCAGCGGCATCTGGACCTCACAGATGCTCCGCACTCCGTGGTATCCATGGCAACACAGAGAGAGACATAAAATACAGTACTTGGCGCTCACAGGTACTAGTCCTTAATTGGGAAGGACGTCTCCTGTGATAGGACATCCCTAACAAATCCAGAGTTGGAAAAGCTTAGGCCGATGGGTAGGGAGTCTGGGCACTCGATGAGCACGGCCCTTTGAAGAAGGTACCCAGGGACTTTAAGCAACAACAGAGCAGCTAGCAATGGAGTTTTGTTTGGTTATTTGTTTCTTGTTTTTGTGAGTCGGGGTCTCACTCTGTCACCAAGGCTGGAGGGCAATGACATGACCCTGGCTCACCGCAGCCTTGAACTCCTGGGTTCAGGCAATCAATCCTCCCACCTCAGCCTCCCAAGTATCTGGAACTACACGTGCATTACCACGCCTGACTAACTTTGTGTAGAGACAGGGTCTCACTGTGTTGCCCGGGCTGGTCTCGAACTCCTAGGCTCAAGTGGTCCTCCTGTCTCAGCCTCCCAAAGTCCTGGTATGATAGGTGAGAGCCACGGCACCCAGCCAGAGCAATGTTTCTAAACAAGTGTCAGTTCGGCTCTGCTCTGATTCTGGGACAAGCAAGAATCCCTTTTTTCTGAGTTACTTGCCTGTTTTCAGCTGGAAGTTGCTTGCAGGTTGGGGAGTCCACGGGGCAGCCAGGACGGCCACAGACTGTAAGCTCGGGGCATGCTGCTTGAGGTCTGCAGTGACGTTGCTGACGCCGTAAACACCCAGCACTTCAACCACCACAGTGGGCAAATATACCAGTCGCCCTCGGGTCACATAATAACCAACCGTGATGTTCTGAGCGTGTTCCAGAACGTCCACCTACAAAACAAACAGACCTGCAGAACTCAGCATTCATTTCCACAGTACTTTGAGTTCCGGGTGTTTCTTGGAGCCTCAACTGTCCCCAGCCAGGCTGGAGCACGAAGTGTTCTCATTCAATGGGTGTTCTCACCAATCCGGGGGGGCACACGTGGACAGGCCAGTCTTAGAATAGCATAGTAGGACAAAACAGACTCCACATCAGACCCACCTGGGTCGAGGCACGTCTGCATTTCTTGGTTCTTTAAGGACCTCGGCATGATCCCAAGAGTGTCAAGGGTTACCAGAGAGGCCAAGAGGAGGCAGCAGGCCAGAGGTTTCCCGCAAGCGGGACGCTGGAAGAACAGCTGCGTCCTGTTCCTCCTCACGTGTGAGGATTGAAAGGCAGAGGGGACATCCTGAGGGGCACCTTTGGGTCAGGGGTCAAGATGGAAACAAGTAAACCTGCTCCCTGGGAGGCAGCGAGAATGCTGTCCAGACCTAACCCATCCTGGCTTGTAAATTGGCCCCAAGCCAAGGCAGGGACGGATTGAGGACAAGAGGGTGTCTCCCGTGGCTCCATCCCAAGGACACGGGGGACCTGAGCCCGTCTTCTCACTGCGAGATTTTGAGGCTTTAACATTTTGTCCCCATTTGCTGTTTTCGCTTTCTTGGTGTTGTATGTTAGTTCAGGGTGGTGTTTTGTTTCTTTTGAATTTTGTATGTATTACCTATACATTATGGAATTAGTACATTTGGAAAACAGAGAAGAGGGTCGTGCATACACACACACACACACACACACACACACACGTGCGCGTGTGGCTCCAACCTCCCCCTTCTCCTTTCTTTGTGGTAAAACACACACAACGTGTGCACAACCGTCGACCTGCTCTCTCGTACGCCGCTCGGCAGTATGAGTGCACTCCTGATGGCGCACAACCACTCTCGCCGTCCGCCTTGACCTCTCTTCCTCTCAAAAAGCGGGAACTCAAGGAGGACACCCGCTCTCCCTCACTCTGGCATCTCCACCAGCAGTGTCATGTGTGTGTTTTCCAAAGGCAGCAGACAACCAATCCTGCAGCAGGCCAACTGGGCCTCTGTGCCCCAACGTGAGTGTCCCTGGGCTTGCTCCCCACAGGTAGCATGCAAGGTGACCATAGGCAGGACAAGATTATTCAGGTCGGACCACAGACCCAGCACAGAACATCACAATGCCATCCCGTGAGAGAGCTGGTCACTTCAGCCCTTCCCATCACCTCAGTGAATAAGTCTCAGCTCAATGACTACCTGCTTTCAACGTCTCTGCTAACCCTCGCCAATCCCTTTTTGTAAGCTAATATGCATTCGTGACCAAGACCTCAGCAGCAACTGCAGAAAAACCAAAATTGCCAAGTGGGACCTAATCAAACTTGGGACCTTCTGCCCAGGAAAAACAAAAATCAGTGAGTTCACAGACAACCTGCAGAGTGGAAGAAAACATTTGCAAACTCTGCATCCAACCAAAGACAAATATCCCAAATCCATAAAGAATTTAAATCAACAAGAAAACAAACAACCCCATTATAAAGGGGGACTAGGACGTGAACAGACACCCTCAAAGGAAAACACACATAGAAAAAATGCTCAGCCTTTCTAACCACTACAGAAATGTGCATCAAAACCACAGCGAGATTCCATTTCACACCCTTCAGAATGACTATTACTAAAAAGGCAAAAACAGTAGGTGTCGGTGAAGTTGTGGAAAAAAGGGAACACTCTACCTGCTGGTGGGAATGTCAGCGAGTCCAACCCTTGTGGAAAGCAGCTTGGACATTTCTCAAAGAACTGAAAATAGATTTACTATTTGACCAGCAACCTCCCTACTGGGAATACACCCTAAGAAGCATACATCATTCTACCAAAAAGTCGCCTGCACACGCATGTTCATTGCAGCACTATTCAAAATGGCAAAAGGAACCAACCTAAGTGGCCACCAATGGTGGACTGGATAAAGAAAATGTGGTCCGCACATGCCATGAAATACTACACAGCCATAAAAAAGAACAAAAGCATGTCTTCTGCAGCAACACAGATGCAGTTGGAGACCATCATCCTAAGCCGATTATCCCCAAAACAGAAAATCGTATACTGCATGTTCTCACAACTGGGAGCAAATCACTGAATACAGTTGCCCCAAAGGCGGCATCTGGTTTCCATTTTCTTATTTTCACCACAACTCTTTTATCTGTGGCGAGTGACCCTGGTTTCCGTTTGCGGTGGTGACCTCAAATGTCCTTTCAAAAGAAACGTATGCAAGTCTTAAAAGTGAGCTCATTTAAAAAAAAAACAAAAAACAAAAAAACCAAATAGCAATTGTCACAGCAGAATGTGCAGAAAAGACCCAGATTGCAGGAGTCGTCTGAGAATGACTGAGGTTGCACGAAGCTATCAGGCAACTCCTTGGTGCATTCACATTCTCAACTCCCAGATGGAGCTTCTGGTGCAGAAACCGTGGAAGCCTCTCCTGAGTGCTTGCCTTTCTCTCCTTCTCAGAATGTATAAAAGAGATTGACAATGGCCAGCAAACTCAGTGCCAAGTCTCCTTGCTAGTCCTCGGCATGATGGGGAAGGGCACCACCCACAGAGGCCGCTGGAAGACAGAACACCCAGGGACACTGCTAGAGGTGCAGGAGGGAACCTGCCGCCAGACAGCCATGTGGACTGCCGGGACACCGGGAATCAGTCCCAGGGAGGGCAGGGCCAAGCTTCCGTCACTTGGGGATGCCATCAAAACCGGCCCGCGCTCGTCAGACGGTGCTTAGCACTAAAAGAAAAATGTTTCCTTCCCCGTCCGCTGCTGGCGATTTAAGCAACATCGGACTGAATTTGCCAGTGGGGATCATTGTTAACTGTTCAGAAATAAATCGTTCTTTCCAGTGTCAGGGAAGGTGGCAAATGCCACAGATTGTTTCTAGAGAGTAACACAAACAATACAGACGCTCTTCCCCATGCTGGGAGGGCAGGACGGCTTAGAAGGGTGCATTCAGGCCTCACAAAGAAACCTGGACACACAGCAGCTGGCCTCCATTTCCCATCTCGAAGTCCAGGCCTCTCCTTCAGCCACACACGTTGACTCCGCGCCAGAAGGAAGGCCCGTGCCACTCCTGGCCAGCCCGGCCATGCACCCCGGAAGGAGGGACCCATGCGAACACATCTGGAGCGCAAGGGCGACATGAGCGGGGCCCCTGGGGCAGGGCGAGGGCTTACGTGGGCAGAGACGTCATGCTGGTGGAAGGCCTTCCGCAGCGCCTGGGTGAGCCCTCTGGCCACGCTGAGTTTCAGGGACTCGCTGGTCTGCACTCTCCTCTGGGTCAGAAAGAGAACTGCGGGCGGAAGGGAGGCCCGCGTCAGGCAGAGCGGCGGCCCCGGCCAGCAGGCCCCTTCCCTCCCAGCCATCACCGCCACCCAGCGAGGCTGGCAGGCACAGGCCTGGCCCGAGAGCTCTGGGGTCCCGGTGAGTCCTAAGAAAAGAAGGCCCCTCTGTTGTGTGGCCCGATTGGAGAGTGGGCATGCCATGCCGATGGCACGCCATTCCTAACAGAGGTGGCCTCTGACTTCGGAAGCCGGTTCAGAGCCAGGCGTGGTGGTGTGCACTTGTTGTCCCGGCTATTCGAGAGGCTGAGGTGGGAGGATTCTTTGGGCTCAGTTGCTGAAGACCAGGCTGGGCAACATGGCAAGGCCTCATCTACCAAAAATTTTTAAAAATTAGCAGGCGTGTGTAGTCCCAGCTACTCAGGAGGCTGAGGTGGGAGGAACACTTGAACCCAGGGGTTGGAGACCAGCCTGGGCAACACAGTGAGACTCTGTTTCTTAAAAAAAAAATTAAAACAGCAGGTATGTTGGCATCTATAGCCAGCTACTTGGGGGGCTGAGGCGGGAGGATCGCCTGAGCCCAGGAATTCAGGGCCAGCCGGGGCTACAGGGTGAGACCCCATTACTACAAAACATTTTGAAAACTAGCAGGTGTGATTTATATACCTGTAGCCTCAGCTATCTGGAAGGATCACTTAAGCCCAGGAGTTGGAGGCTGCAGTGAGCTGTGATCATGCCACTGCACTCTAGCCTGGGCAACAGAGCGAGACCCTGTCGCCAAAAAAAAAAAACTGACTCGGCAGAGCCTGTCCCAGATGGGTCTGCCTGCAACAACAGTCATGGGCAGGCTACAGGTGGAACCTGGATCAGAAAGGTGCCATCCCCACCTTGCAGGTGGGGTGGAGACAGGGATGGGGAACAGGCTCTTGCCACAGAATGCACAGCTGTGAGCCAGACCAGGGCCATGAGACTGCCCCCCAGGAGGGAGCACGGTGCCAAGGCCCAGGGCAGGAGGTGAACTGCTTCCCTCCACAGCGGCTCCCGGACCCACAGCCACCTCCACGGTCTCATGTATTGCAGCCTGAAAACAGGTGTGCACGGCCCCATAAGATGTGTTGAGAAGGTGAGTGAGGCTACGGCCTGTAAGTCTCATCAAGCGTCTTGCTATACTTGCTCTATTTTATTTCTAGTTGCTGTTGTCCATCTCTTCCCGGGCCTTGTTTATAAATTAAGCTTCCTCATTGATATGCAAGTATAGGAACAGTGTGTGGGGGTCAAGAATGCATGCCTCTCCCCACAGACAAGGGGGACCCCATGCTTGTGGAAGCTTGGGCCTCAGGGCCATGGGACCTGAAGCGTTTCCAGCAAGGAATGCGCTCTAGAAAGCTCCCTCAACTGCAGACGGAAGAACAGATCGGGGAGCTGAAGGCAAAGGGCTACGTTTGGCTGTTGTGGTCGAAACTGGGGTGAGTGGTGTTGAATGTGTGAGCTAGGGAAGGAGTGGTGTGAACCGGGGTGGGGAGGAGGAGTACTGTGACAATCGTGTGAGCTAGAGAAGGGGTGGTGTGACGATTGTGTGAGGGAGGGAAGGTTGGTGTGAACAGAGTGGAGAGGAGGGGTATTGTGATGATCATGCAAGCTAGGGAGGCGGCAATGTGAACTGGGAAGGGGAGGAGGGATATTGTGACTATCGTGTGTGCCAGGGACGGGGCAGTTTGAACTGGGGCCGGGAGGAGGGGCTCTCTGACGGTCGTGTGAGCTAGGCGAGCAGCAGTGTGACCTGGGGTGAAAAGGGGTGTTGGGACGATCGTGCATGGTAGGGAAGTGGCAGTGTGAACCAAGACAGGGAGAAGGGATTTCGGGATGGTCGTGTGAGCTAGGGGAGGGGCAGTGTGAGCTGGGCCAGAAAGAAGGGGCATTGTGACAATCATGTGTGTTATGAAAGGGGTGGTGTGAACTGGGGTGGGAAGGAGGGGCATCGTGACGGTCATGAGCTGGGGAAGCAGTGGTGTGAACTGAGACAGGGAGAAGGGGCCTTGTGATGATCCAGTGAAGCTGGGGAAGGAGCCGTGTGCACTGGGGTGGGGCAAAGGCATAGGCGAACGGTATGAGGGGTGAACCGCACTGGGGAGACGAGGTGTTGTGATGATCACGTGTGCAGGAAGGTGGCAGTGTGAACTAGGGTGGAGGGAAGGGGTGTCGTGATGATCGTGTGAGCTAGGGAAACAGCGGGGTGAACTGGGTTGGGGAGAAGGGGTCTCGGGACGATCACATATGCTAGGGAGGTTGCAGTGTAAACTGGGTGGGAGTGAAGGGCTATTGTGAGGATCGTGTGTGCCAGGGAGGTACAGTGTGAGCTAGGGTGGGGAGAAGGGATATTGGGATGATCATGTGTGCTAGGAGAGGGGTGGTGTGAACTGGGCTGGGGGAGGGGTATTGTGACGATCGTGCTCATGAGGGAAGGGGTGGTGTGAACAGGGAAGGGGTGCTGTGATGCTGTGTGTGCTAGGGAAAGGGCGGGGTGAACTGGGCTGGGGAAGGGAGGTATTCAGGAGGTGGAAGCAGAGGAAACTAGTGCTTGATCCCTGCAGTTGGGTAGGAGGGTGGGGAAGCAGAGAGATACCTTCTGCACCTGGGGTCCAGGGCTGGGTTCCAGGGGGATGGGAGTGAAAGCCCCAACGGGACAGTGTCTTGGGAAATAGAAGGACGCCCTTGACCGTCTGCGAGCCCGGCTCACAATGTCCGGCTTTAGAGCAGAATGCATCACAAAACGTTGTGTCACTTCATCCTCTGTGTGGGAGGAGGAAGGCAGGGGGGAGTGCGCTCTTCACGTAACTGTCTGATGTTCTTATGGCAGACACTGCCACGCTGCGGGTAGCCCCCATGCGTCCTGGGCCTGCTTCTACCCCTGGGGAGGGCTGGAAAGATCATCTGGCTGAGCTCACCACTAGAGCACTGACCGCCCCCTTTTCAAGAAACATCTTTCTAACATCTGTGGCAAGACTGACCCACACTGTGTGAGGAGCTGCACCTTCACCATCTGCTGATCAAGAACCAAACACATGGCAAAACGCCCTCTGGACTCTGCGGCTTCCCCAGATTTTGCATTTCACAAATTGCACCATTCATTGTGGGAGACATCACTGAGGTGCTACAGGCTAAACAGGGCACATCTGGTTGTTAGGCCCACCTGCCAGTGGTTCCCAGGGGCTTCCGCCATCGGCACAGACTGGGACTAGAATCCCCCGTCCCTGACACGTGCCCTCGGGACACGTGCTGAAGGTCACAGTTTCTCACCCTCGGCCCTATAGGAGTTTTAGGCTGATGATTCCGGGTGTGGGCTGCACCATCTGCTGCAGGACATTTTGCTATGTCCCCAGCCTCTAGGCCACTAGATTCCACCAGGACCCCCTCCGTGAACAACCACCAAAAATGTCTACTGACGTGGCCAAGTTGTCCTGGGGAAAGGGGGCAAAATAACCCCTGGCTGAGAACCAGTTATCTCAAGGAAAAACAGGTGGGCGTGGTGGCCCATGCCTGTAGTCCCAGCATTTTGGAAGACTGAGATAGGAGGACTACTTGAGTCCAGGAATTCAAGGCCAGCCTGGGCAATATAGCAAGACACTATGAAATAAAATTTTTAAAAATTAACCTGGAGTGGTGGTACATGCCTGTAGTCCCAGCTACTGAGGAGGCTGAGGTGGAAGAATCACCTGAACTCAGTAGGTCGAGGCTGCAGTGGGCTATGATCGTGTCACCGCACTCCAGCCTGAGCGACAGAGTGAGACCCCAACTCGACATAAATAAAAAATGACTGTGTGTCTACGGCAGGGCGCGCTGCTCTCTAGTGAAATCAGAGGGACAGTGGGCTCGTACCCGTCTTCACCAGGAGCTTACTGGACATCTGACACTCCAGGGCGGACGCCACCTTGCCAGTCGTGACCACTGCAGCTGAAAGAGCGGTATCTGTGTTTTCCGCCCGCACCGGGGGCCAGCGGGTGGACCTCGCAGAGGCCGTGATGGACGTCAACGCTGCCGTGCCTGACAGCGGGCGCAGCGTGGAGGTTCTGGGTGCCTCCGGGCTGGTGGGGCTGGTGAGGCTGGTGTGCATGGCTGGTGGCTTCCTGGGGGTGGCCGTGGCAGACAGCGGGCCAGGGGCGGTGCCCGCGTCAGCCTGCATGGCTGTGTGTGTGCTCAGGGCATGCGCTGTCCTCGCAAACATGTAGGCCGGCGTGAGCGGGAAGGCTGTGTGGACCGCCCCCGGGGTTGCCTGCAGGCCAGATGCCACCCTGTTGGTGACATTTTTGGCGAGAGTGGCAGCTGAGGTGCTTTTGGCTGATCCTGAGGCCGTGGCCACGGGGTTGCCGCGGGTACCCTTAGCAACCAGGGCCGCAGACAGGGCAGCGGGACTCGATTTCTGCAGGAGAAGCATGGTGGCCGCGGTGGTGGTTGGCTCCACCGTGGAGGACACTGAGACGTCCACTGCAAAGAGAGAAAAAGCAGAGTGTGTCATGGGCCCAAACACACACACCACCATGCTGAACATAGGATGGATGTGATTATGGGTCTGCCCAGAGGAGAGGTCTGCATGCAGCTTGCGGTGGGGGAAGCTGAGACAAGATGACCTCAGGCTCCATAAGGCGACCAGGGGTGGTAAGAAGGCCACCCATGGCACTACCATGGCTGACAATGGGGATACTTAGAGCCTGAACACTTCCAAAGACCCAGTGGGCAGAGGACCCAAGGCACGACTAACAGGGCCACCTCTGAGCTCCCCAGGAGCAAAGCTGGCGTCTGTGTCAAGCTGGAAGGTGCTCTGGCCACAAGAGCCGCCATCCCTGCTCTCTGGGCGACAGGAAGCAAACTACCTGCAATCGTGGCTGCACCTGTCCATTTCTTGGGGCACCGAGAAGCCCGTGGCCCTTGGGAGGGCTTGCTGGAGGAGGCGCCCATCGGTATGAGAGGAGGCTCAGCAGTGGAGTGATCGCTCGGGACAGTCTGGAGTGACGGGCTGATGACACTGGGAGTGCGGGAACCTGCCCCTGTCCGGTCTGAGAGCATCTCCCACAAGCTGTGTGTGGAGGTCAGACTGGGTGCGGTGAACCACAGAGGCCATGCCAGCTGAGGGGATGACCACAGGGGAGGCTGGGATGCCGGGCGTGCACTCGTGGATGGGGAGCGCTCTGCCTCTGTTGCCACGAAGTCTCTGGAACGGTGGTCACTGCCCGTGACCCAGAGGCCTATATGGTTTCCCACCACGGTCATGCCTGACTGTTGTGTGGGCTGGCCGGTGTTGGCGTCGAGGCCTGGGCCCTGCATGCCCAGGCTTTCTGAGGTCTCTGGATGTCCAGTCGCGTCTTTGAGATCCTGAGACCTGATGGCCTTGGCAGCAGAAGCTGTAGCCCTGGGCAGAGTCGCTGAAGCTGAACGAGCTTCCCAACCTGCAGGGCCACTCATGGGTCTGTGTGAGTCGTCACGTGTCTGTGGCTCCATGCCAGACAGTGCCGAGGCCCTGGAAGGGGGCCCGGCTTCCACTGTGAGAGGACGCCAGGAAGTGTCTGTGGCTGACCTTCTCCTGTCCCCCGTGGCCGAGACACCCGTGGAGGGGGCGACTGCTGTCGCTTGCCTGGAAGAGGGAGCCGCTGCCTTGGAAGGGTCCACGGCAGCTGAGGGATGTTCTGGTGTGGGCTTGGAAAATGCACGAGGTGGGGACACCGCGTGGGCTGTCTGTAGGGAACGCGTGGAAGGTGGGGACAACCCAGCAGCAAGGGGATCTGTTCTCGGTGCTGCCGCCATGGGAGATGAAGTGTGAGCCATGAGCATGTCAGAGACGAAGCCAGGTCCAGTGTGAGGACTCGGAAGGGCCCGGAGAGGACCCGCCACGGCCGCCACTTCACTTTCCCTGATGGAAGCCGTCTGGTTGTCTTCTTTCTGCAGGGGCGGCCGCCGAGCCGTGGCAAGAACAAGGGCTCTGCTGGGGCGAGGGAGGCCTGTGGCTGCAGTCAGGGCGGACCTGCCCCCGCCCTCCTCTTGAGGCCTGGGCACTTCTGGCTCTGGGGCCTGGGAGGCGCGGGTCTCTGCGGGAGGGAGGGGAGCGGGCACCGGGGGTGCCTCCGACGGCGATGCGGGATTCTCCCCAGGAAGGGCGGCCTGCCCTGGACCCCACGGGGCGGGCAGCGGAGAAGTCCCCGGCGAGGAAGCCATGAGCTCTGCGGGAAGGTCCGGCCCCCTGGAGCCATTGGCAGTCACAGGCGGGGAGTCAGCAGAGTCGCCTGCAGGGGCAGGGCCGGGCTTCCCGCTGGGCATGTCTGTGGCCACTGAAGTCGGTGGGAAGGG